>NC_083229.1:125415288-125512788 GCF_032191835.1 Heteronotia binoei
AACACTGCCATGCCCCTGGGCTTTGAAGAGGCCTCCCGAGCCTCAGGAAGCCTCAGCAGAGTCTGAAAGGCAGTGGGCGTGCAGAGAGGGTGCTCGCTGCCATGCCTTTGACCTTGCAACAGCAGCGGATGGCAGTGGGCGCGGGAAGGCGAACGGCAGTGGGGTCAAATAGGCAGGCAGCAGCAGGCGCGGGGAGGTGGGTGTGGGGAGGCAGATGGCAGTGGGGGCGAGCAGACAGATGGCAGTGAGGCAGGGAGACGGACAGCAGAGGATGCAGGGAGGCAGACGGCAGTGGGGGCGAATAGGCAGATGGCAACAAGGGCGGGGAGACGGATGGCACAGGGTGTGGGGAGAAGGATGGCAGTAGGGGCAGGGAGGCGGATGGCAGCGGGGGTGAGTATGCGGACGGCAGCAGGGGTGGGGAGACGGATGGCAGCAGGGACGGGGAGACGGACAGCAGTGGGCGTGGGGAGGTGGACGGCAGCGGGCATGAGGAGAAGGCTGCCTACTTGGCCTACTCCCATGCGCTGGCCCTGATTGTACCCCACTGAGGTCTCCCTGTTCTCTCTGTTCTCCCCAAGCTCTACCCCAAATTTCTAGAAATTTCCCAACCTAGAGCAGACAACCCTAATCCCATCCCAACTCTGCTGGTGGCCAGAGGGGACATAGCAACTCTAGGAACAGATAAAGAAAGTGGTTAAAAAATTGGCAGCCATAGCAAAGGGAAGCACAATGACTATATTAGCATTCTTTGCCCCTAAAGGTCTTTCAAATTGCTGGCTTTCGAGAAGCAGGGTAAAACTTGCTTCTCTAGGCTGGCAATTAGCTGATAGGAGTATGCAGGTGTGGGGGAACATTAATTTGATGTGCTTTTTAAATCATGTGTCTGCTTTTATGTTCGATAGGCATTGCATTTAAAAATAAAGAAACAACATTAGGATTACAGACCAATGCACAATCAATGTATAGAAGCACAAAGATCTATTTTGGGACTAGTTATTTTAATTACAGTTGTCAGCCAATTAAAGATATTTAGCAGATTAATCACCTGCCTTTTAACTGATTAATTGAAACCACGAGTATAACTACATTCGAATATTACCAAAAACTCATTTAGACATCTTAGAATAGGGGTGTCAAACATGTGGTCCAGGGGCCTATCAGGCAAGTGGCTGTCGTTTGCTTCCTTCTCTCTCTCCCTTGCTTCCTCCTGCATAACAGATTGCTTTGCCAGGTTTGCTCAATTGCACAGGAGCTACAGAGCAAAACCTCTATTTTCTCCATTGGCTGAGGCTCCTCCCTTTGGGAGGATGGGGGGGAGGTAGAGCTTGTTTTTCCAGGATTTCTCAATGGCGAAGCAGAGCTACTGAGCCAAGCCTCTCTTCCTTCTATTGGCTGAGGCTTCCCCCCCAGTCCCCTGGGGAAGGAAGGAAAGAGCCTGACATGGCTTGTTCCAACCCAACATGGCCCGGCCCAACAAGGTCTCATTTATGTCAGATCCGACCCTCGTAACAAATGAGTTTGACACCCCCGTGAAGATCTCGAAGGAGGTGCAAATCAACTTTTCATTTTGCATACAACAGCTACTGTTGGTTAGCAAAAGAAAATCCTTATTTCCCCCCCCCCCGCCCCAGTAACACACCCAAAACAAAACAGCTTGCAATGCAGCAGACATATAGCATTGCCAGATGCCGGTTAGGAAATACCTGGAGATTTTAGGCATGGAACCTGAGGACGCTGTGATTTGGGAAAGGGAGAAACTTCAACGAGCTATAATGCCACGGAGTCCACTTTCCAAAGTGGCCATTGTCTCCAGGTGCACTGATCTCCGTCACTCGGAGATCAGTCGTAATACCAGGAGATCTTCAGCCACCTCCTGGAGGTTAGCGAAACTATAGGATCTTAGTGTGTAGCTGTGTAAATAATAAAAAAAAAAATGCTAAGAGACACCATACATTTTAAATAACGAGACAGTGTAATGTAGAGGTCAGTGGTGTCCTGACAAAACTTGCAGATAGAACTTCAAATAGAAAGCATGTAGCAAAAAAAAAAAACATAAACAGAAGACAGCTCAAAAGCAGTCTTTCCAATCACAAAGGAGTGACAATAGTCCAGTATTTAGTTCATGGAACTAAATGAAGCCCTTCCAAAGACGTCTGTTCTAGATATCAAGATGTTTCATCCGTCTTTCTTCAGTTTGGAAGCTTATTTATCACTGGAACCCAATCTTTACAATGCATTCACAGAAGACCAACAAGGTTCAGAACATGTCTGTAAGATTTGAGAACCTGGAAATCTTACAGACATGTTCTGAACCTTGTCGGTCTCCTGTGAATGTATTGTAAAGATTGGGTTCCAGTGATAAGGAAAGGAAAGGTCCCCTGTGCAAGCACCAGTTGTTTCTGATTCTGGGGTGACGTTGCTTTCACAGCATTTTCACGGCAGACTTTTTACAGGGTGGTTTGCCCTTGCCTTCCCCAGTCATTTACACTTTCCCTCCAGCAAGCTGGGGACTCATTTTACCGACCTCAGAAGGATGGAGGGCTGAGTCAACCTCGAGCCGGCTACCTGAAAACCCAGCTACCACTGGGGATCAAACTCAGGTCGTGAGCAAAGCTTAGGACTGCAGTACTGCAGCTTTAACACTCTGCGCCACGGGGCTCTTAATAAAATAAGTCTCCAAAATGAATTAAAACGAATGAAACATTTTGCTATCTAGAACAGACATCTTTGGAAGGGCTTTTTTTAGTTGTCACTCCTTTGTGTTTGAATTGTCTTCTGTTTGTTTATTTTTTTTGCTACATGCTTTCTATTTGAAGTTCTATGTGCAAGTTTTGTCAGTACACCACTGACCTCTACATTACACTGTCTTCTTGTTTAAAATGTCTGGTGCCTCTTAGCGATTTTTTTTATTTACACTGCCTGGAAGTTGGCAACCCTAAAGCCTTTATAGCATCCCGCCATGGATCCAAATTAGCCCTTGCGAATGACAGTCAGCCTAACCGTAACCAATCAACGAACAGCTGCCCTAATTCAGTCAGTCAGTCACATTTTATTTGTATCCCGCCCTCCCCAACCAAAGCGGCTCAGGGCGGCTAACAGCAAAAACTCAATACATACATTGTACAATAAATAACATTTAACTACAATTAATTAAAATCCATTAAAATTCTAAAAACATTAATACATTTAGTGCTATAATCGCTGGCAAGTTTACTTGGTAGTTTAGTAATTTCAGCTGGTGAAGGCCGTTTGGAACAAGACGGTCTCGCAGGCCCTGCGGAACTGTTCAAAGTCCCGCAGGGCCCGCATTTCTTCTGGAAGCTGATTCCACAGCTGTGGAGCCATAACAGAGAAAGCCCGAGTGCGGGTACTCTGGAGTCTTACCTCCTTTGGCCCGGGGATAGTCAGCAGGTTCTTCCCTGCTGACCTCAGTGCTCTCTGGGGTTCATACAGGGAGAGACGGTCCCGAAGGTAGGCAGGTCTTCGGCCATATAGGGCTTTAAAGGTAATAACCATTCAAAGTTACAATATTCTTTAGGTGGGAAATTTTGCTTTTTCAGGGTCTGTAGATTAAGCAAATTTCCAGAGTCAATAGAACAGTATAATACTGTTTGTTATAGAAAACGCTATGCTTAAAGAAGGGGACGGGAGGTGGGGGGGAAGAAGAAAACCTAACACAGCAGATAATTATATGGATAACTTAGCTGCTAGAGAGGGTAACAAGCAAAATGAGGCCTATGTGGAATAAAATTTGCATTCCAGTTGAGGCTCCGAGTGCATAATCAAGTACTGTATGCCGCTAAATGAGTCTGTTGTCTTGCAGTAATGAATATCCACATCCATCCTAAGAGTTAATGAGGAATAAATGACTTATTATCAATGAATGGCAGTTATCTAAATAGCTGCGCCACAAAAACAGAATATTAAAAGCACAGAGCGAAAATAGATCTTCAATGATAATGAACTTACTCCGATTATTAATTATTTTTAAAGCCCCCAGTAAGGTTTTACTGCTTTGGGATGAATTCGGCGCTCGGCTCCTTCAAGTACTTTTTACCCATTTGGAAGAGGATCAGACGGCTTCGGAAGAATGAATCCTGTTCCTTCCTCAAGGAAAGGCACAGCTTTAATACACATCATTAGGCAAAATTATGGGCCATAGGGCAAGTGCTTAAATTGGTAGTATGTCGGAAATAGCTTCTGCTGGCAGTGTGGCTCCAAAAGAGCCAGTTTGGTGTAGTGGTTAAGTGTGCAGACTCTTATCTGGGAGAACCGGGTTTGATTCCCCACTCCTCCACTTGCAGCTGCTGGAATGGCCTTGGGTCAGCCATAGCTCTGGCAGAGGTTGTCCTTGAAAGGGCAGCTGCTGTGAGAGCCCTCTCAGCCCCACCCACCTCACAGGGTGTCTGTTGTAAGGGAAGGAGACAAAGGAGATTGTGAGCCACTCTGAGACTCTGATTCAGAGAAGAGGGTGGGGTACAAACTTGCAGTCTTCTTCTTAAAAAGTGGCATGGGATGAGTAGATCCTTTAGAGGAGGTATCCTACCCAGGGGTCGAATTCTAGCAGGAGCTCCTTTGCATGCCCATTGTTCCCAAGCCAATCCTCCAAGAGCTTACAAGGCTCTCTTTTTGTAAGCTCTTGGAGGATTGGCTACATCAGGGGTGTGTGGCCTAATATGCAAAGGAGCTTCTGCTAGAATCCCACCCCTGATGAGAAAAAGCTTTGGAGTTTGGGGAAGGGTTTGAACAGAGAGTGGGGTAGTAAGTATAAACAAGAACATATTAGCTTAGCAGGCATTACACACCCACACCCCTTTGGGTTTCAAACTTGATTTGTGAAATCCAGCTTCAGCCTGAGTTGCCACACCGAGGCAAGCGATGAGAAACAATCTCTGTTAATTTCTTACCTTGCAAACCCTATAGGTTGACTCAAGGATCTGGCTAAAGTGGGCCCTGGGGGGGCCAGGCCACTCCATTCAGCGCCCCCCCTTTCCATCTGTATGGCCCCTCCGTTGGAGGTCCTCCAATCTGCCCCCTTTGCTCACTGCCACTCGCTGCCACTCTGAACAAGTGCAGAATTGCCACTGTAGCATTGCAGCCAGTCTCCTCTCGGCCACATCGCTCAAAATAAAACTCTTTCTCCCACTACACTATGCTTGTAGCCGCCACCACCTCCTGTGGCAGTGAATTCCACATGTTAATCACCCTTTGGGTGAAGAAGTACTTTCTTTTATCTGTTTTAACCTGACTGCTCAGCAATTTCACGGAATGCCCACGAGTTCTTGTATTGTGAGAAAGGGAGAAAAGGACTTCTTTCTCTACTTTCTCCATCCCATGCATAATCTTGTAAGCCTCTCTCATGTCACCCCGCAGTCGACGTTTCTCCAAGCTAAAGAGCCCCAAGCGTTTCAACCTTTCTTCATAGGGAAAGTGTTCCAGACCTTTATTCATTCTAGTTGCCCTTTTCTGCACTTACACATTGCAAAGGTCATACATATTATGTAGTACGGTCGTGCACCAAATATATAACATAGTAAGCTGTATTGTTTACTCGTTCAAATTGATTATAAAGTTTTAACCTTCATATGAAAATGGACATATATCATATATTTGAACTTATTAACTACAAAAAGTGAAAGTTCTTTCTTTCTTTCTTTCTTTCTTTATTTACTGCACTCAGTACCATGCTTCTATGGCTGGGCAAACTCTGCTATATTAACCAAATATCCCAATATTCTGTTTCTCATTCATTATCACTGAGGCAGATTAACATTCATTATCATGCATGTAAAGGGTGCAGGAGGGAAAGCATCTTTTTTACTGCTCTGATAATTTATGCAGAAACGGTTAATCCTCCCCTTCTGTTCATAATATTAACAAAGATTTGCTGTTATATTGCTATCAAATACGTTCTAAATTGCTAACCTGGATGGATGAGAAGAAACTGAGACTGAAAAATATGCTTGTGGGGGGGGGGGGGGAGAGAAATTAGAAATGGGCAGGCCTCAGATTCAGCAGGAGCTCACAGAAGCACAGTTCCTGAACCTTTCTGAGGGTCCTCCCTCTTCTTCCCCACCTACCTTGTCCATTGAATAGTAGGTGCAGCTGCATAACAATCCCTGGATTAGGAGAGCAGGCAGTCAGCCAGCCACCAGGGGCTTTGCCACGCCCCCAGCAGCCCTCATTAACCCCTAGCCCTTGCTCCACTTGTTATGTGATTAGGGGTGGCAAGTGGCTTGCTGGCCTTTTAACTGGGGAAGCAGCAGGAGAGCCCCAGGCAAGCAAGGCCTGCTTGAGCTGGCTGGATCTCTAGCCAGCCCAAGCAGGCCTAACTCACCCAGGGCTCTCCTTTCTTGTATCGGGTTCCTTTTGGCTGGGTGCATATGTTAGGTGCTAATGAGTTATGCTAATGAGCTCCACCACCTATTTTTCTACAAAACAACCCCTGGAAGTGGGGATAGATGAGTGGCAGATCATGAAAGGAAGAGGGCAAAATGAAGGAGGAGAAAAGTGCGCAAGAGTTCAAGACAACATAAGTTTTTTTTAAAAAAATAAAATGAAATTATTTCAGTGCCATACAACAACAAAGCTGCCCCTTTGCAAGATCTAGCTGCACAGAACCTGGGTGGAACTAAAGGAAAAAGCAAACCATAGGCTTGAACATAAGAACATAAGAGAAGCCATGTTAGATCAGGCCAATGGCCCATCCAGTCCAACATTCTGTGTCACACAGCGGCCAAATATATATATATATATATACACACACATACACACTGTGGATAATAGCCACTGATGGACCTCTGCTCCATATTTCTATCTAACCCCCTCTTGAAGGTGGCCATGCTTGTGGCTGCCACCACCTCCTGTGGCAGTGAATTCCACATGTTAATCACCCTTTGGGTGAAGAAGTACTTCCTTTTATCCGTTTTAACCTGTCTGCTCAGCAATTTCATCGAATGCCCACGAGTTCTCGTATTGTGAGAAAAGGAGAAAAGTACTTCTTTCTCTACTTTCTCCATCCCATGCATTATCTTGTAAACCTCTATCATGTCACCCCTCAGTCGACGTTTCTCCAAGCTAAAGAGCCCTAAGCGTTTCAACCTTTCTTCATAGGGAAGGTGTTCCAGCCCTTTAATCATTCTAGTTGCCCTTTTCTGAACTTTCTCCAATGCTATAATATCCTTTTTGAGGTGCGGCGACCAGAACTGCACACAGTACTCCAAATGAGACCGCACCATCGATTTATACAGGGGCATTATGATACTGGCTGATTTGTTTTGAATTCCCTTCCTAATAATTCCCAGCATGGCGTTGGCCTTTTTTATTGCAAACGCACACTGCCTTGACATTTTCAGTGAATTATCTACCACGACCCCAAGATCTCTCTCTTGGTCAGTCTCTGCCAGTTCACACCCCATCAACTTGTATTTGTAGCTGGGATTCTTGGCCCCAATGTGCATTACTTTGCACTTGGCCACATTGAACCGCATCTGCCACGTTGACGCCCACTCACCCAGCCTCAACAGATCCCTTTGGAGTTCCTCACAATCCTCTCTGGTTCTCACCACCCTGAACAATTTAGTGTCATCCGCAAATTTGGCCACTTCACTGCTCACTCCCAACTCTAAATCATTTATGAACAAGTTAAAGAGCATGGGACCCAGTACCGAGCCCTGCGGCACCCCACTGCTTACCGTCCTCCACTGCGAAGACTGCCCATTTATACTCACTCTCTGCTTCCTATTACTCAGCCAGTTTTTGATCCACAAGAGGACCTGTCCTTTTACTCCATGTGGAGTAAAAGTGGAGTGGCTTGTGGAGATGATGACCTTCTTAGGAGGCTGCATCTGTCAGGTTTGACCAGTTTTCAGTCAAACAAAGTTCTCCGATGAAAGCATAGATAAAGCTTATTAGAAGTGGAAAGCAAGAGCTAAACTCAGTGCAACAGGGTCTTGCCAGAACTGAGGGCTAATGGTTACATGGCGGCAATTATCATGCAAGCAAACGGTGACATTCTGGCTCCTGTGTTCTCCCACCTGTATTACATTCAAACATGTTCCCACCATTGTACATCTTAAGGTACCGCTTCCACATCTCCCAAGGCTGAGGCACTTGGAGAGAAAGTCCCGTCAAGAGGCTGCAATGCCTTTTGCCTTAGCAGCATGATAAGCAAACAAGTATAAGCATTTTATATGTTGACGAAGGCTTTCATGGCCAGAGGCCATTGGTTGTTGTAGATTTCCCGGGCTGTGTGGCCATGATCTTGGCATTGTGAAACCTGACATTTCACCAGCAACTGTGACTGGCATCCTCAGAGGTTGTAACCCAGAAAACTGGAGTTGTCTCTGGGTCAAATTGAGAAGAAGTTGGTAGGCAGGTAATTGATCAACAAAAGACAGAAGAGATCCCCTCACTTCCTCAGGGGTATACCTCATACCTGCAGTTGTGGACAAGTTTACATTGGGACCACACAATGTAGCATCCAGACAAGAGTAAAAGAACATGAAAGACACTGCAGACTAGGCCAACCTGAAAAATCAGCAGTGGCTGAACATAGCCTAACTCAAACAGGACACAGTATCTTACTCCAAGACACTGTAATGATAGACGACACATCCAATTATCATGTTAGATTACACAGAAAAGCCATTGAAATCCATAAATATAAACACAACTTCAACAGGAAGGAAGTTTAAAAATGAATAGGGCATGGCTTCCAGTCCTGAAAAACAAAAAATTCTCTACAGCTTACAACAGCACTACAGATAAGATTAAAATGTCAATAGCCAATCCATATACAAAAGAACCCCCTCAGGTAAGCTCCTCCATTAGCCTGTCACAGCTTAGGAAGCTCCCACAAGATAATGACTCAGCCCCACCCCACCTGCCCGAGTAGATATAAATCACCTGCCTACCGATTTCTTCTCAATTTGACTCACAGAGAACTCCAGTTTTCTGGGTTAGACCTCTGAGGATGCCAGTCACAGTTGCTGGTGAAACGTCAGGTCTCACAATGCCAAGACCACTGCCGCACAGCCTGGAAAATCTACAACAACAAACAGGCATGGTAGTTAAATTCTAGGCAAGGCAGCCACACAATTCAAGATTACAAGTTTAGTTTTTAGTGTATAAAGATACAAGGTACAGACATCATAATAGCCAGTTACAAACCAGAAAACACCATGTCAGGAACATAGGGTTGCCAATTCCCAGTTGGGGGCAAGGGATCCCCCAGTTTGGTGGCCCTCCCTCAGAAAGCAGGGGTGGGAAGGAAATTTCTGCTGGGCACTCCATTATTAGACCGATTCCCATAAGCTATAATGGAAAATTGATCTGTGGCTCTTAGGCAGCTGTTTTTTTGAGCTGGAGGCATCAAATCTCCCGCTTAGCATCTGGGGCCTGTCCTCAACCCCCCCCCCCCAAGTTTCAAAAAGATTGGACAAGGGGGTCCAATTCTATGAGCCCCCAAAGAAGGTACCCCTATGCTTCATTATTCCAAATGGAGGGAAGGCATTTAAAAGGAGTGTGGTCCCTTAGGGGCCCTGTTCAGATGCACAGTATAAGTAGATGTCTCTGCTGTTTCCTTCCAAATTTAAAGTGGCTGAGCAGACAGCAACATCTGCCTCCCAGTATTAACTCGTGGTAGCCCCCCTCCCCCCAATCCTTCTCAGAACCGGATTATTTTGTTACCTTCTCCTTTGCAGTGTTTTTTGAGTTCTCCTGTTTCACCTCATAGTTTTCTCCGTCTAGATAGGTCTGCTGCAATATTAACCAACTTCCGGATGTCTGAAGGCTGCCCTGGAGCAAAAGGAGCCTCAGACGTCCGGTTTACGGTTGCCATATTTTTTTTTTTTTTACTATTTAGCAATATGCGCATAACCACACAACCACATAATGTTTTAACCTATGTGCATGCACATATGGGCATATGCATGCATGCACATAATGCACACATGCGCATGATAGTGGAAGAAAAAAAAAAGAACTGCATGGTGCCATCATGTAGATGGCAGAAGACAGTTTCACTGCGGAGTGATTCAAATTGCAGTATGGCAGTCTGATCAATAATATCCGGAACAAAGATATTCGGAACATGTTAGGAATCAGTTCTTAAAATGGCTGAACTGACTCCATCTTAGTACTAGTGATGTTGTTTCTGCAAGTCATGCTGAGTCATGCTGAGGCATGCATCAGGTGCTTCTTGTTACCATTGTAAGGTGGTACGACATCACCTGTGATTAGGCTTTGTGCTGACTCACGAAGGCTGATGCAACCTCTGTATAGATTGCATGATTGGTGTGTGTATTAAAGGAAGGCCAGTGGTTAGGGTTTGTAGAATCTTTCGGGCTCAAGTGCCGTGTTCTACTGGAGAAAGTTTTTTTTTTCTTCCAGACGTTTCGTTCTCGTCTGTGGAGAACATCCTCAGTGGCGTTGCAGCCGGAGCAGGCGCTCTGACCTTCTTGGCTGCTGTGCATTGAGTGAGGCCAGGGCTGCTGAAGAGCTGCTATGTCTAGGCTGATGATATTGATGACATTGGATTTATATCCCACTTTCCACTCAGAGCGGCTCACAATGTCCTTTTGGACATTGCCCGTTTGGTTTCCAGGGTGTCTGGAGTTTCAACTCACACACAGCAGCTAAGAAGGTCAGAGCGCCTGCTCCGGCTGCAACGCCACTGAGGATGTTCTCGGCAGCCGAGAACGAAACGTCTGGAAGAAAAAAAAACTTTCTCCAGTAGAACACGGCACTTGAGCCCGAAAGATTCTACAAACCCTAATGATGTTACCAGCCGTGAAAACCTGAAATCTTTGAAAGCCAGTGAGCTTGCTCTTCCTGCCTGTAAGGATTGTGGGTACTGCATTACTTACTCTCCGGGTGGCAGCGAATACTGCTGGTGTTAATATTAGCTACTGTGCTTGGATTATTCTCTGTATCCTTGCTGATATTACTGTTATCCGCTGTAGTTTGGACTGCTTAATGTGTATGACCCCGGCTTGGCAACGACTTTGAATATTGGATGCTGTCCTGGTAAATATATTTCACTGTAATTACAGTTGTGTCTCTTGTCTGCGAATCCCTATGTTCCCATTCTTGTTCTTTAGCAGCCCCTTCAGAGAACTGCGTATAAATTCTCTGTCAGAACAGAACCGGATCACTTTAACACAGACTCAACACACTGTGTGAACGGCCTAAATGTGACACTAGAACTCCCTTTGGAGTTCAGTTGTGCTTGTGACACCTTTGCTCCTGGCTCCACCTCCAATGTCTCCTGGATCCACCCCCAAAGTCCCCAGATATTTCTTGATCTTGCAACCCTACAGGAAATGTTCCTTACAGCCCCCTGGTAAGGACTGTAACTTATCCTGGATGTTTTAGCTTTGTTCCTTCGCTGACTTGGCTGGTGGGCTTGATAGGATCTTATCAGCAAATGGTTTCTCTCAGTCTTCTAGTAAACCTTGTTAAAAGGCCCAGCCAGCAGTCTCTTGTTTTTTAGACTTCTGGAAACTGCGAGGGAAACTGGAGGGAGCCACAGATCAAAATGCACCCATGCAGCAATTGGTGGGGAATGGATTGCTTTAGCCGGGGAAAGGAGAACCCCAGAGGTGGAGCAACTGCTATTGAGGAATCAGTCAGAGTGCTTTTTATTATGCTCTGCCTTCCCTGCATCCTTAGCGGTTGCAGTCTGAACTGCATTCGGGGAAAAAATGCATTACATGAATGCAGCAAGATCCTCCAGCTGACTTGAGGCTTGTCAATTTTGTCCCCTCAGTCTACCCTCTTGGAGGCACCCTCTATATAGCTTTCTTATCCGGGAGAACTGGGTTTGATTCCCCACACCTCCACTTGCCGCTGCTGAGTTGTCCTTGAAAGAGTAGCTTCTGGGAGAGTTCTCTCAGCCCCACATACCTCACAGGTTGTCTGTTGTGGGGAGGAGAAGATATAGGAGATTGTAAGCTGCTTTGAGACTTGGATTCAGAGAGAAAGAGAGCCAGTTTGGTGTAGTGGTTAAGTGTTGTTAAGTGTGAGGATTCTTATCTGGGAGAACCAGGTTTGATTCCCCACTCCTCCACTTGCACCTGCTGGAATGGCTTTGGGTCAGCCATAGCTCTGGCAGAGGTTGAAAGGGCAGCTGCTGTCAGAGTCCTCTCAGCCCCACCCACCTCACAGGGTGTCCATTGTGGGGGAGGAAGATAAAGGAGATCGTGAGCCGCTCTGGGACTCTGAAATTTGGAGTGGAGGGCGGGGTATAAATCCGATATCTTCTTCTAAAAAAGGGTGGGGTATAAATCTATGGTCTTCTTCCTATAATTTTCAAATATCAGAAATTATCTGCATATAGACATTCCTGTTAAGCGGAACAAGTAAGGAAGAGGGAAGAGGAGTTGTGAAATCAAGTCAGTTTCAGAATTTGGGTTCCAGCCCTCAAAACGGTATTTATTTTGTAGAAATCAGCTCTGCTTAAATTTTGTTAGCCTGCAGCTCAGGCACAGTTTGACTGATACGCCGCATGCATAGAAGGGGAGAGGGAGTTTCTTTGTATCTTATAGTAAGACAGGATTTTTTAAAAGGAAAATGAGAAGCAAGAGGGAAGGAGGCCACAGACCAATTTTATTGATGGGGAAATTCACAGCAGGACTTCGAACACAATGTGCTTTTGGTGGGCTTTGAAGTAACGCATCAAGCTGCAGCACCTATCTGAGCGCTATTGTGCAGATGTTTACAATGAACACACTGAATGTACTTCAGTGAAAGTCCTATCCACATTTTCTGTTCTGTAAATGCTCTCTGAACTAAGGTCCATCAGAGTGAAAGGCGACCTGATTGTGCTAGAAAAAGGGAATTTCCTAGTCAGCACAATCTGTAAACACAGCAGCATTGTGAGTAACCCCGAAGTAATTTTCTATGGATGTGTTATGGTATCTCGCATAAAAATTGATTTAAGTGCAAAGACGTGCTTGCATGTGAATTCCCTTAAGTGGCTGAGAGAATAGTTAGAGTTGCCATTATGGATGGGGGGGGGGAATTAGCTGCAGCAGTAGTTTTTCGAACTTTATTTGCTTTATTTATTTATATATTCCATTTATGAATCGCCATTCCCTACAATCTAAGGCTGTAGGCCGGAGGCAGCCAAACTTGCTTAACATGAGAACCATATAGAATAAACGTCAGAAGTTTGAGATCCACAAGACGTGAACAAATACTACACGCACATCTTTATTAAAACCCTTAATACTCTCTTTGCACAGAAAGATAGAATAGATATGTATGCACTTTACAACACAGTCATGATAGAAGGAGAGTTTTAAAAAAAGCTGGGAATAACACTGCCTATAAGACCAGTATAGGGAAAGGTTAGGGATTTTTTTTTTTTTTTTTTTTTTTGCAATAATGGGAGAAGACTATGTCTTTTTTACTTACTGTTTGGACTTCCATTATTCTGAGAACTGATTCTGTATAGTTTATGCAACATGATTATTGTTATTACTTATGCTACAGGACTTTTTAAACCAGGAACACACAGGAATGCAGTTCCGGCTGGCTTGGCATCTGGGGGTGTAGCCTAATATGCCTATGAGTTGATGCTGGAATTATTCTACAAAAAAGTCCCTGTGTGAAACAATGGTGATGTCAGGCCTAATATGCAAATGAGGCCCTGCTGGACTTTTTCCACACAAAAAAAGTGCATGAAACAATGGTGACGAGTTCCTGCAGGGCTTTTTCTCCCAAAAATGCCCTGGGTATGCTATTTCAAAGAGCCCCATGGTGCAGAGTGGTAAAGCTGCAGTACTGCAGTCCAAACTCTGCTCATGACTTGAGTTCGATCCCAGCAGAAGCTGGGTTCTGGCAGCTGGCTCCAGGTTGACTCAGCCTTGCATCCTTCCGAGGTCGGTAAAATGAGTCCCCAGCTTGCTGTGGGGAGAGGGTAGATGACTGGGGAAGGCAATGGCAAACCACCCCGTAAAAAGCCTGCCATGAAAATGTCATGATGCAACATCACCCCCGGAAAATGACTGGTGCTTGCACAGGGGTCTACCTTTACCCTTTTAAATGCTATTTCAGCAGCCTTGTGACTGATAACTATTACAATTGTTACTATTTGCAGTGGCTTTTCATTTTGTCTAGCATACCTGAAAGCTGGTAACCCAACTTCATCTCCCTGTTTGGGACCCTTTTTTTCTGGAGATGCCGGGGATTGAACCTGGGACCTTCTGCTTACCAAGCAGATGCTCTACCACTGAGAAATAGTATTCAGAGGAATCTGCCAGCTGAAAATGGTCCCTAATTATTGTCACACCTGCTCCGGGCTTGCAGAAGCCTGTAGTTTCATTTATTTATTTACTTGATGTCGATTGTCCCTCCCTGCAAGCAGGGCTCAGTGAACACCTTTAAAAGTCAAGTTGAAAAACAATTTAAACAGTAGACAATTCGATAACGGTTCCAATTGCAATTATAGCTGGTGCTAAGAAAACAATTTTGATCCTTACCCCGTGGGAGGAGAGGAAACGAGGGAAGATCCAGGCTCGATGAGAACCGCCGTTGTCCTCAACCATAGCCAGTGAACATCTTCTGGAAAGTTCCATCAGGGAAGATTCCTGATTGGATCTGAGAAACCACCTGGTGCCAGATTATAATAAAGCTATAGGTCAGAGGAAAGACATGCTCACTTTATGTTTTAGCCTCACCCTGTGGGAGGAGAGAAACAAGGAAAGATCTGTGGCTCTATGGTTGTTTTGGGGGACCAAGTTACAACCCTTGGCCCTTACAACCTTTACAGCTCCAGCATTGCATGGACCTTAGCAGACAGTTAATACAGTCCAATGGCCAGCCTGGTATGAGCTCAGCATTCTCCCACATTGTTCTATTCATCCAACGCTCTCCTTTGATTTTTTACAGCAAGGAATGGTAGGAAGAAACGTTGAGAAAGCTACCTTTCAATTAGCCTGTCTATGCTTTTCTCATCAAAGAACAGCAGAAAATGCTTTCTGATGCTGAGAAGTCCTCTTTTTTCTCTCCCCCCCCCCACAGAAGATGCATCTTCTCCTAGTAATTGTTTTCTTATTCTCCTTACAGGGAGGGATGGTGTCTCAGTGGTAGAGCATCTGCTTGGTAAGCAGAAGGTCCCAGGTTCAATCCCCGGCATCTCCAGAAAAAAAGGGTCCAGGCAGGTAGGCGTGAAAAACCTCAGCTTGAGACCCTGGAGAGCCGCTGCCAGTCTGAGTAGACAATACTGACTCTGATGGACTGAGGGTCTGATTCAGTATAAGGCAGCTTCATATGTTCATATTTTATTGAACAGTCCTGGTTTCATTGGAACAGTTTGAAAGCCATGGAAGTACCAGTTTAAGATCAACAGGACACTGACCTAGATACCCCAGGCTAGCTCTGTCTTGTCGGATCTCAGAAGCTACACAGAGGTGGCCCCGACTAATATTTGGATGGGAAACCTCAAAGGAATACCAGGGTCATGATACAGAAGCGAGCAGTGGCAAGCCACCATCTGAACATCTCTTGACTGTCAGACCTTGTAACTTACACTTAACTGTACCACGAGTAGATGTGTTCCCTTACCCTAACTAACTCCATTTTGTATGCTGCTACTAACCATGAGAGTGAAGATCTGCATTTCAAACAGAAAGAGACAGTTGCTAACCGCAAGGGAGGAATTCCTCACTTGGCACGAACAAACGCCTTGAGCCTTTGAAGCTGGTATGCCCTAAGGTAACCAGCGGGGTTCCTTCCTTGGGAAGGAGATAAGGGAGTATGGGAACAGGCAACTGTCTCTCAGGGTGTGAGAATGGTTTTATTGTTTTGCTTTCCTGTACTCTACAAAATACCAGGCACAGCCTTGGAATGTATCAAACTCAATCTGCTTCTATCCCAGACAACTAGTTCTCAAATAAATGGATTAATTTTGAAACAAAATGCTTCATTTTCATTTGAAGTTCCAAAGTCTGACATTGACTTTGGAAGCCCTATGACATCACCATAAGTCAGCTGTGACTTAATGACAAAAAAAATGAAAAGAAAGAAAAGAACAATAGATATGTACACAGTTGATTCTCAGTTGAACTTGCTTTGATCTTTCTTTCTTTTTTGAAGTCACAGCTACTATGCCAACTTTGTTTAATGCTATGTAGGATTAATCAACATGTTTTATTTATGCTATATTGCAAGCGTTAGGGACAGAGACTGGCTTCCTACGCCAAGGACGCTGATCTTGAGCCCGTGGCTTTTATGGTGGAATCAATTTGAGCTTCCTTTTTAGTATCTGGCTGTCAGTTACTATCAATCAGTGGAGCTTTTTTTTAAAAGCAAAGCAAGTGAGAGAATTCACTGGCACCCTCTATTTGGTAGCTCATCCAAGAAACCATGGGGAGAAGTGTGAATGTATTCAGTGAACCACATGATGCAGCACAAAGTTAAGTCATGCTTCTTGACAGCAGGAGCCTTCCTTCGTTTTTCACCAGATTGCAGTTTTATAATGACACTGTTTATACAGAGCGAGAATATATTTCAACTGCGTAGGCATTAAGAGTGCAATCCTGAGCAGAATTATAGCCTTCTAAACTCATTGAAGAGCCCCGTGGCGCAGAGTGGTAAGCTGCAGTCCAAGCTCTGTTCACGACCTGAGTTTGATCCCAGCAGAAGCTGGGTTCAGGTTGCCAGCTCAAAGCCCTCTATCCTTCTGAGGTTGGTAAAATGAGTACCCAGCTTGCTGGGGGGGGGGGGGGAGCGTAGATGACTGGGGAAGGCAATGGCAAATTACCCCATAAAAAGTCTTCCAAGAACACGTCCTGATATGACATCTCCTCATGGGTTGGTAACGACTTGGTGCTTGCACAGGGGACTATCTTTCCCTTTGAGCCCATTGAAGTCAAGGAGCTTAGAATGGTAAAACTCTGTTTAGGAGTGCACTGCAAGCAATTACAGTGGGAAGGAAAAGCACAAAAGGCATACATTTCCTCAGCTATCCTTACGGGCATGTACCGAACCATGGAACAAAATTCATCACAAATTTTGCCCTTTTTGTGGTTCACGAACCTAAGTTCATGGTGGTTCTACCATCACAAATTCCACAAACTTTTCAAAGCAGCATGTTGGTGGTTTGTAGACCAGAAAGTCATGAAAACAGGGACCAGAGGCATCCCCCACAAAAGCCACAGAAACATGCTCCTTGCCATTCAGCTGTGCAACCTTTCTTGCACAGTCCATGTCAGGGGTGTCAAACACGCAACCCAGGAGCCAAATCAGGCTCTCAAAAGGCTCCTATCAGGCTCCTGAGCGACTGGCTGTTATCTGCTTCCTTCTCCCTCTCTCTTGCTTCCTTCTGCATAACAGCTTGCTTTGCAAGGTTTGCTTAATCGCACAAGAGATACAGAGCAAAACCTCTATTTTCTCCATTGGCTGAGGCTCCTCCCTTCAGGAGGATGGGGGGGGGAGGTACAGCTTGTTTTCCCAGGCTTTCTCAATGGCACAGCAGAGCTACTGAACCAAGCCTCTCTTCCTTCTATTGGCTGAGGCTTCCCCCCCAGTCCACTGGGGAAGGAAGGAAAGAGCCAGAGCTTCTTTTGCCCAGTTCTCTGTATACCATGGGAGAAATACAAAGAAAGCACCTTTAAGATCGAGTGCTGAAGGTTTAAGCATGTTTTAAGGGGTTTTTTGAATCTTTAATCGTGTTTGTTTATGTCCTTTATAAAGTTTATATCTCTGCTTTTGTTGTTCAGTCGCACAGTCAAGTCCAACTCTGCGACCACATGGACAAAGTCACACCAGGCCCTCCCGTCTTCCACCATCCTCTGAAGTCTGCTCAAATTCGTGTTAGTTACATCAGTAATACTGTCCAGCCATCTCATCTTTTGCCATCCCCTTCTTCTTTTGCCTTCTGTCTTTCCTAGCATCAGGATTTTCTCCAGGGAGTGCTCCCTTCTCATTTGGTGGCCAAAGTATTTGACCTTCAGCTTCAGCATCTGACCTTCCAGTGAACAGTCTGAGTTGATTTCCCTTAGGACTGACTGATTTGATCTTCTTGCAGTCCAAGGGACTCCCAAGAGTCTTCTCCAGCACCACATCTCAAAAGCATCTATTCTTCCGCACTCGGCCTTCTTTCTGCTACCTAATCTTAAATAGGCACACACAAGGCTCCGCCCGACATAGCCCGGACCAGTCCGACAAGGTCTCATGTCAGATTCAGCCCTCATAACAAGATGAATTCGACATCCCTGGTCTAAGTAGACTGCACAAGAAAGCCTGCAGAAGCTGAGCAGCAGCGAGCAAGTTGCTCCCTGCTGCTCAGCTGTTTTTCAAGCTTTCTGCAAATGTCATTTAAAGGAACTGTGGTCTTTTTCAACAAGGTTCGAGGAGCCACAAACCATGAACTGGTTCGGTTCACAAAGGGACCTCTCCATTTTATTCAGTTTGTGGTTCTGTTCATGTTTTGACCATGAACCGAATTTTTCCAGTGCATGCCCATCCGTAGCTGTCATGCTCTGGCATGGCCATAAATCTTTCTTAAATAAGAGTGCCTCATCCATGATCCCAACAGCTGTTCTTCTGGCCATGCTATGACCTCATTACAAAACCCAATCATAATCTCAGTGCCATCTTGAACTTTGTTGTTCAGTCGCACAGTCAAGTCCGACTCTTTGCGACCCCATGGACAAAGTCATGCCAGGCCCTCCTGTCTTCCACCATCCTCCGAAGTCTGCTCAAATTCGTGTTTGTTACATCAGTAACACTGTCCAGTCATCTCATCTTTTGCTTTTACCTTCCATCTTTCCCAGCATCAGGGTCTTCTCTAGGGAGTGCTCCCTTCTCATTAGGTAGCCAAAGTATTGGAGCTTCAGCTGCAGCATCTGACCTTCCAGTGAACAGTCTGGGTTGATTTCCGTTACGACTGACGGATTTGATCTTCTTGCAGTCCTCAACTAGTTTTCTATGAATAAAGCCAATAAAATGGTACCAAAAGGCAAACTCAATACGATGAAGTAGCTATTTGATGAGCAATTCCAGAAGAGACCAAGCTAGCCTGACCTTCAGATCTTGAAAGATAAGCAGGCTAGGCCCTGAGTCAGTTGTGGCTTCATTAGAGATACTTTCAAAATCCTACAAACTGAGAGCCAGCATGGTGTAATGGTTGAAAGCAGAAGACACTAATCTGGAGAACTGAGCTTGATCTCTCCCTCTTCTACATGAAGACTACTGGGTGACAGTGGGCAGGTCTCAATTCTCTCAGAACTCTCTCAGCCCTACCTACCTCACAAGGTGCGTGTTTTGGGGAGGTGAAGGGAAGGGAAAGCAATTGTGAGCCACTTTGAGACTCCTTAGAGTAGAGAAAAGCAGGGTAAAAACAAATTCCCCTCCTCCTCCAGAACTGGTAGGGAGAAAAAAACACACACCAGGAACTCATTTGCATGTTAGGCCACACTCCCTGATGCCACCATTGTTTCACACAGAGCTTTTTGGGTAGAAAAAGTCTATCAGGAATTCATTTGCATGTTAGACCACACCCCCTGACAGAAACCCAGCTGGAACTGCATTCCTGGGTGTTCCTACTAAAAAAAACAAACCTCTGCACGCTATCATTCTGGAAGCCTAGTTGAAATTTGTTTTGAATATGTGCAAAATATGTTTGACATGAATTCCAAAATTGACATTATGTAAACTTTCACACAGTTAGTTTACAGAAATTTGCAGCGGAGCATGGAACAGAGGAAATCAAGGGAAATATGTGTATGTTTACATACATACATACATATATATATATATATATATATATATATATATATATATATATGATTTATAACCTGACGTATACTCTGAATCTCAGTCTCAGAGCGGTCACATTCTCCTTTACCCCCCCCACACACACACAACAGACACTGTGAGGTAGGTGGAGCTGAGAGAGCTCTTACAGCAACTGCCCTTTCAAGAACAACTCCTACGATAGCTATGGCTGACCCAAGGCCATTCCAGCAGCAGCAAGTGGAGGAGTGGGGGATCAAGCCCGGTTCTCCCAGATAAAAGTCTGCACGCTTAACCACTACACCAAACTGGTATATGTTTAGCTGGTTCAGAGAGATAGAGTCAGAGAATCGTCCCAATGAGCTTCTCTTATGAAAAGGGATTGATAACTGTTTCAGTGTAGAAGATGGTGTGCTACCCTTCTGTTCAGCAGAGGTGTAATGATTCAAGCTGTTTCACTTAACACTACAGTGCTAGTTTTCCCTCCCAGCTCACATTTTGATTTGGCACCTTTAACATTCTACTGGACAAATGTTCTTTAATTTAAGTGATGAGTGATAGAAACATCAGCGCTTCCCTTGATGCAAAGAAGTACATGATGTTTAAGCCAAACCGAAATCGGTAATTGCCACACATAACTATGTGCAAGGTTGCTGCTGAGACCGCGGGCCTCTTAAGTCTGCCCAAAAGAGTTCATGCTGTCGTGGAACTCATGTGGTTCATGGAGGACAAGTAGGTAACAAGTTTAAAGATTTATTTGCCAGGCAAGCAGGTGATCTGATCACAGAAACAAGTCTGCAAGTGATCACACCTTTACAAGGGTAGGCATGGGTCTTATATCTGGCTAGTCTAGCATTGGAAAAATATTGAGAGCAAAGAGGCTATTCAGTTGGGTTTTCTTTAGCACTAAAAGCCATCCAAAGACAAACTCTTGAGCCCTTTCTACTAGTAGAGCTATGGCAGCCACTGCTTGGAGGTATCCCTCTGTGGCATGAAGTTGAACTGAGTAGCAAACCACAGATCTGGGTCTAGGATTGCCAAGTCCCTACCAGCTGCCAGCGGGGAACTTTTTCATGCATGCACAGCAAACACAGCATGATGACATCACCAGGAAATGATGTATCATGCTGGACATATTGTGCAGGGATGCTCTAGGAAATTGGGGGGAAACTCTATGGTTTGGCACAGGGCTGCTCTAGCAATTTAGGAGGAAACTCTATGTCACCATAGAGTTTTCCCCCAAATTGCCAGAGCATCCCTGTGAAAAACCATAGAGTTCCCCACAAAAAAAATTCCTAGAGTGTCCCAGCACGGCCCTGTGCAATATGTCACTTCCAGGGTGACATCATCACACAACCACACATGGCGGGGCTTTTGGGGGGCCGAGATCTTGAGGGTCTTGAAACCAGGGGAAACCCCATCCCCGGTGAGAGATTAGGAAGCCTATCTGGGTCCGTCACCCAATTCCTGAGTTAATGCTCCTGAAGCAATACCCTCTCTCTCATTTTTTTTTAAACAAATCGATCAAACTTTATTGAAATAAACAGGGGTTACAGCAAGAGGGATAGCAAAATTGAGAAGTGATATCAATATTTTGCAGTTCATTCTCCAAACAGCCTGGCACCAATTATATCAATTCCTAGGCAACACTACAAGTGGGTTTGTGAAGAGCCCTAGAAACATCCAAAATAGTTGTCCATAGCTTGATTGGCAGCTCTGGGAGCCAACCATGGAGGTTCCCATTCTGCTCTATAGATCTGATTATATACTAGTAGAATTCCACACCCTGACTCAGCGGCTTTCACTTTGCAGCATGAAGGGAGAAGAGTTAGATGTTGTGAGAGCAGAATTGTTTGCTTCATGGTACATTTAGGGGAGGCTTTGAGAGATTCCTTTCCCCCCAGTGGGACATTAAAAAAAAAAAAAGACACCTCTGCTGGCTGGGAAAGTGTTCCTTGCAGTGGTTTCAGGGACGGAACCTGAAGCTAGAGCTGAGCTTTCCTGGAGGAACCTGATTTGGAGGGCTATAAAGCAGATATCCCAAATCCAATCTTTATTAAACTTAAAGGGCAGGTGGAGGAGGACCTGTTGAAGACTCCTGGTGAGTTTGACTTATCTCTCTCAAGAGGGGGCTGTTCTACCACCTTCCAAACCAAATTAACCAAACAAACCAAAGAAATAGTGGATCGTGTAAATTCATGGTTCGTGGTTCATGCAATCAAACGAACCAGGAACCAACATTTTCTCTGTTCATGCTTATATCTACTATTGATTAAACAGTCATATTCCAATTCTCCAATAGTCTAAGGGAATCTACCATGGGTGATTTGCTTCTCGTAATGCTTCAGTCGCATCCCAAATCTCATACTTATCAGAATCCAAATCTGAATCTGGTAATTTCTTTAGAGCCTCTAACGTAATCTAATCCTGTTTATCACTTGCAAACTGACCTTCTTTGGGTCCCCATCTGAGACCCTCCTCACTCCTTGGGTGGGTTGGACAATCACACTTCCAATGTCCTGGCAACTGACAATACCAACAAAAATCCTTCCATTTGGAGCCTCCTCTACCTCATCGTCGACCCCTGTCAAGAGGGTTTCATGAACTTGTAGACTGGGTTCCAAGTTCTCTAACTCTGCCCTGCCAGTCTCGATTGCTGCTACTAATGCCCTCATTTGACTTTCACCTTCTTTCTGTCTCTTTCTGTTTTTCTTTTTTCCCCCTTGTGGCAATAGCTACCAATCCATCCAAACTTTTCCCATCAACATACTCAGTGTCCTCAACTTCTTCCGTTTGATATCTGGAGCACTCTGATTAATAAAAATCAAATTCACCAAGTGCACATTGTTTCTATCATCAACACTTGTCTCTCTATACCAATGCAAGACTTTAGACAATCTGTCCCAGAAATCAGATGATGTTCCTCTGACCACTGTAGGACACCACCAACCTTAGACAAATCCCCAGTTTGGTGTAGTGCAAGTTTGGTGTAGTGGTTAAGTGTGCGGACTCTTATCTGGGAGAACCAGGTTTGATTCCCCACTCCTCCACCTGCACCTGTTGAATGGCCTTGGGCTTGCCATAGCTATTGCAGGTTGTCCTTGAAAGGGTAGCTGCTGTGAGAGCCCTCTCAGCCCCACCCACCTCACAGCATGTCTGTTGTGTGTGTGTGGGGGGAGATATAGGAGATTGTAAGCCGCTCTGAGTTCAGAGAGAAGGGCAGGATATAAATCTGCAGTCTTTTTCTTCTTCCCAGTGCAATCTCTGGCCTTCTTGAGACCTTCAAGCAAAGCCTCCTAAAGTTTTCAATCTATGCATTTCATCATCGGAGTTAAAATTCCATCCAGGGTCCACCTGGGAAACTGCAGGAAAATCTGAAATCCCATCATTTGCTTCTAAATGCTGCTTTGCCTGTTTCAACACTGGACTTTCCTCATTACCAGTTAACAGGGCACCCAATAATTGCATACAATCAGAATCATTAGAGTCACAGGTAGCAAAAATTGTCTTAAAACATCTCTCTTCCAATTTCAGGTGCAGAGTGTTGGTTTCCCTTTTAATTAAATTAGAGGTGTTAAAGGGTGCATGACTCCTACTGGCCAGGATGGTAAATGAAATTAATAAAAATAAAATAAAATAAATATTGTTCACTCCAAGTACCACGTAGGAGGAAAGTGGGGCAGTGATAATTGGCACTTTGGCCGCCGCTTTTCAAGATCTGGTATTATGTGATGATGAATTAATTTCCAGGGTGGTTTTTTTTTTTTTTTTTTAGGCCTTTGGATATGACAGCTGACTGTGCTTCACTCAAGGCAGGATATAAAGATACCCCAGAGGTGCCTTCCACCGAATTAGTGGTAGAACTGGGGCTTGCTGGGTGACTTAGACCAGAATCAAGGTTTATTCCAGGATCAGCTACTGAACCAGAAGGTAGTCCTTGAGTTGGCCAATAACCCTCCTCTTCCTCAAAAAGAAGTGACATAGAAACAGAGGGACCAATTTGGGAAGGTCCCTGTCTAGCTACTGTTACAAAACCAAAAGTTTTCTGAGAAGTGTGTGTTTGTGTGTGGGGGGGGGGATTCTAGAGAATCCAGGAATCCATCTTTCTAGTATTTCCTTATATCTGACATCAGAAGAAGTCACAGTTGGGACATTTTTTAAAAAAACGTATTAGTTTGAGGGCAGGGGACCATGTCCATTATCCTGAGAACCTGAGTTCTTGTATTGTGAGAAAGGAAGAAAAGTACTTCTTTCTCTACCTTCTTTATCCCATGTATAATCTTCTAAATCTTCCAAGATCTGATGAGACTAGGCCAGCATGGGCCATCTAGGTCAAGACATCATCTATGAAGGAGGTGCCCAAATATTCCAAGTAAAGATCCGCTTATATATCTCAACTGAATGTAAGGTTAATTGGAAGAGTTAAGACTCACAAGTCCAGGCCACATTTTGGATGGGAACTCACAGGAGTGGAGCTCTGGGACCTCTAAATTTTATTATGCTCTTTCTTTCTTACCTGCCCCCCCCAACCCCCAAATACTTGCTTCTGGGCTCCATTGTTCAATCCCACCCCCCTCCCCCCCGTGAAAAGTTTGCTGAGCTCTAAGATTGGGCAAAGTTTCTATTTCCCCCCCCCCACAAAAAAAATGGGGAAATAACCAAAACATATAAAGCAGAAGATGGAAATCTTCATCATGCCACTGTGGCCACAAAGGAGGAAGTAATTGAAAAAGTATGATGGGAGTAAGACAAGAATTATGACAATTATAATTAAAAAAAAACATTTTAAGGTAGATGCTGAGCTGATCTAATTTATTACACCTTCCGGTGATGTGTGTGTGTGTGTGTTTGTGTGTGTATATATATATATATATTTTTTTGGCCACTGTGTGACACAGAGTGTCGGACTGGATGGGCCATTGGCCTGATCCAACATGGCTTCTCTTATGTTCTTATGTTCTTGATGTCAGGTGCAAATGCATATGTAAATGAGTTATGAAAATGAGTTGTGCTAATGAGCTCTGGCACCTCTTTTTCTGCAAAATAACCCCTGCATAAGCCCATTTCAGGCATTACATTAGTGCATCTAGGGAGTCCACCAATGACATGAAGGTACCTCCCTGTATGTGTGAGAAATGACTCTTTTGTGAACAGGGACAATGTAGAACTCTAGTGTGAGTGATCTGAACACTGAACACTAACTTTCTCAGGGTTCATGTTCACATGTACCATGGCAGTACGTGCATAATAATTACATGTGTTGCCTCTGTTAGCACAATATGATAATTGTGCATATTGGGTGGACTGTGAATAGCTCATGTTCCTGATATCTATGGTTGGTAGGCTCCCAATATACGTTACTGTAAAATCTGAAAGCAGCTGCTCTTTTCAGGCAATCTGGATTCTTTATGGTGTAGGAGACTCCAAATATGCAATCTAGTTATTTTACCTTGCGCAGCATCACATTTTGAGATAAGGCGTTCAACAGTGCCTTATAAAAATAAACTGATTGGAATTTTGCATACGAGAGTCTAAAGAAGAAGAAAAAAAGATGTTTCCTCTCAGCTGTCTAGGATTTTTTGATTAAAAAGTTATCATAGCAGCTCTCCAATCTAGTGATGCTTGTCTGTATTGTGTGGGAAGGAGAAATAGAAAATGATGTCAGATTTAAGATAAGTAGTCCACATTTCATTTAGTGCTCCCTCCCCCCCCCCCCCCCCCCCCGCTCCCTCCACTTTCGTAACCATCTCTGTGCTTGGAAAGAGAAACGTTCAACTTTGCCGGTTTCAGAGGCTCTTTAAGAGAAACAATATGGTCTCTAAAATCCATTCATGGCATTTAAGATTAACGGAAGGTTGGACTGTGACGAGGTAGCCATCATGGAGATATTTAATTCCTTACTGGTCAGTCTGTCAACTTAATAGCTTTGTTTCCTGGTGGAAAATGTTGCATTGTTGTATGGTCCTTGGTAGTATCTTCAGCTTTTTTCAGCTAGTCATTAACAGGGCCAGTGCCAGCCTTTCTGGTGCCCTAGGTGAGCCATGTCCCCTCTACCGCCATCTCAGCCGTCTCAGTCACCCCCTCCGAAGGCTCCAGACCACCCACCTAACAGCTCCTAGTGTGGTTGCTCCAGCAGCAGAGAGCAGTGGAGGGGACATGGTTTGCAGAGAAGGAACTTCCACAGAGGACATGGTTAGCAGGGAAGGAACTTCCACAGGGGACATGGTTCGCAGGGAAGGAACTTCCGCAGGGGACATGGTTTGCAGAGAAGGAACTTCCACAGGGGACATGGTTCGCAGGGAAGGAACTTCCGCAGGGGACATGGTTTGCAGAGAAGGAACTTCCACAGGGGACATGGTTCGCAGGGAAGGAACTTCCGCAGGGGACATGGTTTGCAGAGAAGGAACTTCCACAGGGGACATGGTTCGCAGGGAAGGAACTTCCACAGGGGACATGGTTCGCAGGGAAGGAACTTCCGCAGGAGACATGGTTAGCAGGGAAGGAACTTCCGCAGGAGACATGGTTCGCAGGGAAGGAACTTCCACAGGGGACACGGTTTGCAGAGAAGGAACTTCCGCAGGAGACATGGTTAGCAGGGAAGGAACTTCCGCAGGGGACATGGTTCGCAGAGATGGAACCAGATGGTACTCTAGGTGAGGTAGGCCTCGCCTACTTCCAAGTGCCAGCCCTGGTCATTAATCCCCCGGAAATGGCTGTATCCCGATCGCTTTTGCTTAAGAACATGCTAAGGAATAAGGTGGCTAGCCACCAGATGGTGGCTGGAGATCTCATAGGATTGCATCTGATCTCCAGGTAAAAGAGGTGTGATTCCCCTGGATATGGCTTTATACTGCACTGAGCTCTCTCCCATTCCCAAACCTTGCCCTCCCCAGGCTCCACCCCCCCCCCCAGTCTCCACAGATTTCACAATCCAAAGCTGGCTACCCTACTAAGGAACCAGAGAAGCCTCTAAACCAGGGGTGGCCAACGGTAGCTCTCCAGATGTCTTTTCCCTACAACTCCCATCAGCCCCAGCCAGCATGGCCAATGGCTGGTGCTGATGAGAGTTGTAGGCAAAAAATATCTGGAGAGCTACCGTTGGCCACCCTTGCTCTAAACAGTGTATTCTCTAAGCTGAGTTAGCTTGAGCTAGCTCACAGTTTTCTACCCACTGGCTCGCACTCTTTTTTTCTTAGCTCAGGAAAAATGACTCCAGAGCATGCCAATTGATGCAGGAGTTCACAGCTTTAATACCAGTATCTCGCTAAGTAGAATTTTTGCTCACAAGACTCCACAGCTTAGAGGGAGTATTGCCTCTAAGGAACCCCCAGAGTGCAAAATTCTCGCTCAAGATGGAGGGACAAACGATCGCCAGCAATGAATACTGATGAATAAAGTTAGGGCTCCTCACTGTGAAATTCCTGAAAGAGCAGGAAACATCCCCCACTCATCCATTGGTATAGATAAGAAATACTGTTACGAAGACTCTTTGTTAAACGATTACCGGAGAGAAATGGGACACAGCTGGGGACTAGAATCAGAATGTCCGAAAGAACAAGCAAGTACGAAATAGAAATAAAAAACACAAATGGTCAGCTGACAGACTATGGGACAGGGACTCCATGTTTATTGCAGATGATTAAATCCGATACATTACTTACCAGCAGTGTTGCCTCTAAGCCAAGTTAGTGTGAGCTAGCTCACAGTTTATTAGCCTCCGGATCACACATTTTTGTCTTAACTCAGGAAAAATGGCCCCAGAGCACATTACTTTATGGAGTAGCTCACAACTTTAAAGCCAGGAGCTCACAAAGTAGAATTTTTGCTCATGAGACGCCACAGCCTAGCGAGAGAATTGCTTACCAGCTATTTAAGTCGATGAGATATAGTTCTAGGCAGGGTTTTTGTTTTGTTTTGTTTTTTTAAAGCAGGAATGCACAGGAATGCATTTCTGGCTGGCTTAATGTCAGAGGGTGTGGCCTAATATGCAAATGAGTTCTTGCTGCGCTTTCTCCACAAAAAAAGCCTTGGTACTATGAGCTGGATCTAAGGACTCCCCTCCAAAATGAAGAAGCTTCCTCAGACAGAGCAAGGCTCTTCTCTTAGTGGAAGAAAGTTGGCATATGAGACCCAGTTTGGTGTAGTGATTAAGTGTATGGACTCTTATCTGGGAGAACCGGGTTTGATTCCCCACTCCTCCACTTGCAGCTGCTGGAATGGGCTTGGGTCAGCCATAGCTCTGGCAGAGGTTGTCCATGAAAGGGCAGCTGCTGTAAGAGTTCTCTTGGCCCCACACACCTCACAGGGTGTTTGTTGTGGGGGAGGAAGATAAAGGAGATTGTGAGCGGCTCTGAGACGCTGAGATTCAGAGTGGAGGTGGGATATAAATCCAATATCTTCTTCTTGATGGAGCTATCAGTTTAATCCTAAATGGAGTTCTAGTTCTAATCCTAAATCTAGTTCTAATCCTAAATGGAGCCGCCCTGAGCCTGCACTGGCGGGGAGGGCGGGATACAAATAAAAAGTATTATTATATGTACTGTTAGTGATATGTGGCCCTCAGCTGTGGATAGCTAAATTCGCAGATTGGGGGCCACATGGATTTTAAACAGATTTTCCAGTAAACTTTGGGGACTCCCCAGGCTGGCAGAAAAGTCTGAAAACTTCAAAAAAAAATGCACATAGGGTTTTAACCTTCCCCCTCCCCCATAAAAGTAAAGCAGCTTTCTCTGCACAACCACAAAGAACACACTTACCTCTGGCAGTTGGTAGCAGTGCTAAGGAGCCATGCTGGACCCAGCAGGGCTATGCGCTGAATGCAATGACAGTGTGGCAAGCACTGATATTTCCCAATAAAAGAGACTTTTTGTTTTGAATCAAAAGATAGGTTCATTGTAAGACACTCAGGAGCTTTGCCAAGGACACAAGCCTTGGGAGTAATGGGGTACAAATGGTTACACAGTTGCTGTATAGGATCTCATCAAAGGCTACGTTACAGATGCATTCTGGAGTCACGGGTTCAAAGGTTACTAAGCAACAATCTATTTTACTACTAAGGAATCTTAGGCTATTGAAAACATCAAACCTTCTCACACTTCTCTGTGAAGAGATAAGGGTTGTCTGTGTGAAACCGAGGGTGGGGGGGAGGCGACTTGGAGGTAATAATAATAATTTTTTTTATTTATACCCCGCCCTCCCCACCGAGGCAGGCTCAGGGCGGCTTACAGGACATGGCAGATACCATGATACAACAACAATAAAATCAAAACAATAACAATATAAAACTGTTCATACATTAATGAAATTACGTAAATAGTCTAAAATCCAGTAAAACTTAACGGTGCTGCAAACTCAGTATATATAAAGATGGTTTGATGTTACTGCTAAGTTCGACTTAAAAGGCTAATTGAAAGAGGGCGGTTTTACAAGCCCTAAGGTACCAGCGGCCAGCCTCTAGTATAAACATCCCAGGGCCAGATGCTTTCGCTACATGCCCTCTGGGTTGTAAATAATGGGGGAGAGCTGATGACATGCTCTCTACATAGTAAAATGTGGTCCAGAAATGAGCACGCTTGGCACAACCTGGGAACTGCACCGGGTCCTGCCAACGCACAGCCCAGGAACCCTACTCTGGGCCTGGTGGAAGCCACACAGTCTGGGAATCACACTGCTCCTAGGAATGGCTCCACAGCCCAGGAGCCATGCTGGGCATGCTGCCACCACTGGTGCAATCCAAGAGCCATTCTGGGCATGCTGCCAGTGTTTGTGTAGCCTAGAAGTTACACCAGACCCCCCCGCCCCCTCAGCGGCAGAAGCAAAGACCCTGGGAGGCATTATGAGTGCAGCAAGAAATGTGGGGACTTCAAACGCATTTAGAAGAGCCCCGTGGCGCAGAGTGTTAAAGCTGCAGTACTGCAGTCCTAAGCTCTGCTCACGACCTGAGTTTGATCCCTGGCGGAAGCTGGGTTTTCAGGTCGCCGGCTCTAGGTTGACTCAGCCTTCCATCCTTCCGAGGTTGTTCAAATGAGTCCCCAGCTTGCTGGGGGGAAAGTGTAGATGACTGGGGAAGGCGATGACAAAACCACCCCGTAAAAAGTCTGCCGTGAAAACATCGTGAAAGCAACATCACCCCAAAGTCGGAAACGACTAGTGCTTGCACAGGGGACCTTTCCTTTCCTTTCAAACATGTTTTCTTGTGAAACCCCAGATTTTCAGCAAAATCTGAAATCCTTAAAAAAAATTAAATTTGGGGACTCTAAACTTGCTCCTCTCCCCTCCCCCCCAAAAAACCCACAATGTCTGTGCATGTGCAAACAATGTAAAAACTTCTTCAACAGAGGTGTCTGGGAGCTTCACCAGAGCTGGGAACATCATTGATGGCAATTGGGGGAAGAAGCCACTGTGGACTAGGAACAGAGGCTGGGGTGAGGGGAAATGGTAAGCAGGTAAAGGGATCATCCACAAATATAGTTATGCCCTTCTTGTAATGTAGCTGTGCCCTTCTTCTAAGCCCACTGACTTCAATTAATCAAGAAAGTTGTAAACCTGTTTAGTACTGCCTTGTATTGGCATTCAGTAGTCAACTAGGAATTTCCCCTGTCCCATCCTAGGATCACATATGCTGAGAAATTGGGCTCCTCGCCACTTCCATTGGCAGGAGATGCCAATGAGTACATAAGAGAGCCAGTTCAATTAAGTGCACAGACTCTTATCTGGGACAACCGGGTTTGATTCCCCACTCCTCCACATGCACCTGCTGATGTGAGCTTGAGTCAGTCACAAGTTCTCACAGAGCTGTTCCTTCTCAGGAGCAGTTTCTGTCAGAGCTCTCTCAGCTTCACCTAGCTCACTGTCGTGGGAAGGGGAAGGAAAAAGGAGATTGTAAGCTGCTCTGAGACTCTTTCAGGTAGTGAAGGGTGGGGTATAAATTCAATCTCTTCTCTTCTTCTTCTTCATAAACATTGGGCCTGCCAGGAACTTTTGACCTGAACAACTTCTACCCGACAAGGCAAAGCGCCAGCTGTGACTTGCAGTGTGTTCTGTGTCTGACAACTCTCCCGTCTTAGCAGTCTCAAGCAGGAAGTAAACACTGGATGCCTACTGAGCTGGTGGTGGACTGCTACATGTGATGGGCAGTCAAAATTGTAGGCTACAAGCTGTGCAGCCATCAGGAGTCTGTCCTCGGGGACAGAGACTGCATTGTTTTGAATGCATTTTTAAAAAATGTCTTTTGGTAAAGGGTGAGTGCTCTGTCCCACTTCCAGTCCTCTTGCTATTCCGCAGTTCTGTTACGCTTTTGGTTATGTCCCAGTCGTCTCCAAGCAACAAAGGAGAATTTCAGAATGTTCATAATTGATTTTATATAATGATAGGAAAAAAAGATCCCCTTTGTGATGCCTTTAAGTATATTTTGAAACAAAAAATGTAAAAATTGGCTCAGCTCAAAGAAGTTTGAAAATTCTTGTTACCTTTCCAAGAAGAACAATAATAGAATCTTTTGGATAATAAAAGCCCTACTGCGGTGGCAAATCTGAGGATTTTCATTGGTTGGATGTGGGCTACACAGGATTGGCTCACACTCTGTCTCTGGCATACCATTGCATTATTCTGCTCTCCCCCACCCACCGCTGGCTCCGTCAGGTGAGAACCTCACCAGACAGCCATTGACATCTGGGAGACAGTTCTCTGCTGACAGATTCTCCTGGGGGCTTACTCATCACTACTCCCTCTCCTCAGGGCTCCTTGTGGAAAATCTCAGACAGTCCATTGCCCCCCCTCCAACAAACAATGCTGCTGCGAAGCAAACTAACCTGGGAGAGAAATGCTCATGAGACAAACAGTAGCAGTTACCTCTCTTCAACTGACACAAAATGAATGTTCATTAACAGCAGGGAGGGGCCAGTTCAACAGCAGCAGATAAGCAGACTGAGACTATACAATGTATCGACCCCCCTTTTGACCTGCAAATACTCTTCATTCTTTCTATTCAAATTAGACTACAGGTGGAGCATATGATTGAATTGACTCTATTCTGTCCCGTGGGTCCATAGGACACGGTGGACTCCACGTGGGCCCATTGGACAGATTGGAGTCCATTCTATACTGAGCATATTAGACAGAATGGACTCTAGTGTATCCTATGGGCCCATGGGATGGAATGGACTCGATTTTGTCCTACAGGCTCTTTGTCCTACGCAGTCCATTCTGTCCTATGGCCACATGAGACAGAATAGACTCCCTTTTACTTTCCTGCAAGCCTATGAACTGTATAGATGCACAACAATAAAACTAATGGAAAGGAGAACAGTGGTCAGAAGATCCATGTATGGCTCCAGAGCCACTAAGTGTGTGTATCAATGTTCTAAAGGCAGTTCTGTTACCCAAATAGGCACTCTCCAATTAGTAGGGAGGGGGAATTAGTGAAAGAGACTGTGTGAGAGGGGGTAATCAGCATCAAAGCACCAACGTTTAAGTGGATTGTCCCTGTGAGAACTCTTGAAATTAACAGGCAATTTGTTCAAATTAAGAAGTCTTAGAATCATAGAGTTGGAAGGGATCTCTAGGGTCATCTAGTCGAACCCCCTGCACAATGCAGGAAACTCACAAACATTCCCCCTAAATTCACAGGATCTTCACTGCTGTCAGATGGCCATCTAGCCTCTGTTTTAAAACCTCCAAGGAAGGAGTGCCCACCACCTCTCAAGGAAGCCTGTTCCACTGAGGAATCGCTCTGTCAGGTAGTTCTTCCTAATGTTGAGCCGGAAACTCTTTTGATTTAATTTCAACCCATTGGTTCTGGTCCTACCTTCCAGGGCCACAGAAAACAAGGAAAATGAGAAAAGAGAAAAAAGAAAGGTTAATTCGGCAAAGCACATACAACATTCAAGAGCCAACTGGAAAGGCAGGGAGGAGCGGGGAAACAACATTCTAGGAATTGTGTGATATTTACCAGTCTTGGGAGCCCCCAGGAGAATCTGTCAGCAGAGAGCTGTCTCCCGCAGAGGTCAGTGGCCGTCTGGTGGGGTTCTCACCTGTCGGGGCCGATGGTGGGTGGGTGAGGGCAGAATCAGCCCCAAAGTGGGGGTGTATGTGGTTGATAACAGGAACACATGCATAGAGATACACGGGGCGGGTGGGTTTTCGGGAGCGATTCTTATAGGAAAATTGGGCCCTGAGGCTGTGGAAAGGCACGTGTCCTTTTCCTTCTAGTGGAAAATTTTTTGAGAGCAATCCTAATGGCTGCTTTATTGGTGTGAAACAAAGGTTTGGGTTGTGGCTTGCAACTAATGGCCGTATTGATGCCCCAGGAAGGCTTAACTAGACTGGGGACCATGAGACAAAGAGATTAAGTTGCACTTAGGTGTAATGAAGAGGAAAATGTGATCTTGCATATGTAAAAGAGGGTTTGGGAGTAATTCCTGACTTGAGTTGCTCATGATGTCTTCTGGAGATGTTTCACGTAAGTCCTGAGTAATCCATTTGCTAAAGTTATGCGTGCCTTTAGGGTAGGGAAAAGACATCTGCTCTCACAACCTCCTGATTTAATCAAAGTATATTTCTCTCTCCTATGGAGCTATGCAATTGGCATCCATGTCTGAACAGTGCCCTGGCCTGCCCAGGTTCTGGAACTGCTTGACTTGGGATGCTCTGTGCAGGGCCGGTCTGCCCATTAGGCAAATTAGGCATTTGCCTAGGACAGAGACATGACCAGGGTGATTAAAAGCACTCAGGAGTGAAAGCAGCGCAGTGAGCAAGCACGGGGACTGGCCAGCTCCTGTGCTTGCTTGCAGGGGACTCCCGCATGCCACTGCCACCCTCGCTACTGCCACTATCACTGCTGCGGTTGCTCGCATAGCCATGGGGTTGCTGCAAGGGCAGCATGGCGGCAGTGGCAAGCAGCGAGCAGCCAAGCTGAGGGGCAGGGGAAGGCAGTGGAGGGCATGGACCCTCAGGCTACCCCTGCCAGGGAGGGTGGTGGAAGGGGGGGCACAGGGCAGAAAGCTTGCCTGGGGCACCCTGAACCCTAGGGCTGGCTCTGACTCTGTGCTTCAGGATGGGTTCAGCTGCTAACAGTTCTAGCACATCCCACCATTTTCTGCAGCACACTGTTGAACTCAACGTGTCTCCATATAAACTGAAAGTATACTTGGAAACAACTCCAGGGCTCTCCTGGTGTCAAGTTGTCCTTAACAGAAGCTTGTCTGCCGTTATTGATCATCTCATTTGGAATAATAATAATAATAATAATAATAATAATTGCAGATTTATACCTTGCCCTTCTCCCTGAATCAGAGACTCAGAGCAGTTTACAATCTTCTATATCTTCTCCCCCCACAACAGGCACCCTGTGAGGTGGATGGGGCTGGGAGGACTCTCACAGCAGCTGCCCTTTCAAGGACAACATCTGACAGAGCTATGGCTAACCCAAGGCCATTCCAGCAGGTGCAAGTGGAGGAGTGGGAAATCAAACCCGGTTCTCCCACATAAGAGTCCACGCACTTAACCATTACACCAAACTGGCTTCCCAATACCAATACCTTTCCAGAGAACTCCAAGTTTCACTGGCACTCAATGTAAAAACCACTGCTCTAATCAGTGACTTTTGTCCAACGAATCTGAAGTTTTGTTTCAGAACCTTCCCTAGTCGGTGCTTATATAAATATATGCAGGGCTTTTTTTGAGCAGGAATGCAGTTCTGGCTGGTTTGGTGTCGGGGGTGTGTGGCCTAATATGCAAATGAGTCCCTGTTGGGCTTTTTCTGCAAAAAACCCTATTATTATTATTATTAGTTTATTTATATTCTGCCCATTCCCCCGTGCGGGCTCAGGGCGGAGCACAACTTAATGAAATCACATTAAAATCATATATTATTAAAACCAATTACAATTATTCTATAAACAAATAGCTTCGCAGAACACTTTTGATGAGATGGTGCAGCTGGACAGTGCATCAAGTCAGCGCAGTAGGATATACAGTAGGGGGAGGTCGACTAATCTAATGGGCGGATGCCTGCTGCCTCACCCAAAAACCTGGCAGAACAGCTCCATTTTACAGGTCCTACAAATGGCTAGTAAGCCAGGTAGGGCCTGGATCGCTATAGGGAGCTGATTCCACCAGGTCGGGGCCAGGACCGAAAAGGACCTGGCACTGGTAGAGGCAAGACAGGCATCTTTTGGGCCGGGGACAGTCAGCCTATCCTGGGAGGCCAAATGAAACGACCTCCGGGGCATATACAGGAAGAGACTGTACCGCAGGTATGCTGGTCCCAGGCCGCGTAAGACTTTGAAAGTCAGAACTAACACCTTGAAGCAGATCCGGTACTCTATAGGCAGCCAATGCAGGCCACGAAGCACCAGCCACATGCTCACCCGTATAGGTGATGCAGTCAGCAGACGAGCTGCCACGTTCTGCACCTGCTGCAGTTTCCAGATGAGCTTCAAGGGCAAGCCCGCATAAAGCGAGTTACAATAATCTAATCTGGAAGTGACCATTGCATGGGCCACTGTGGCCAAGTCTTGGGAGGAGAGATATGGTGCTAGCTGCCTGATCTGCCATAGATGGTGGAAGGCAGACCTGGCAGCTGCTGCGACCTGGGCCTCCATGGAAAGTGAGGCATCCAGGATCACTCCCAAGCTCTTCACCTGTTGGGTTGGCACTAAAACCATGCCATCCAAGGGTGGGAGCTGGGTACACCCCCCCCCTCGACTCAGGCACAGGACCTTCGTCTTTGCTGGATTTAACTTCAGTCGGCTCTGCTGTAGCCATCCCGCTACGGCCGTGAATGCCTCGGACAGGTGTTCAGGGGCAGAAGGCAGTCTGCCATCCATCAGCAGATAGAGCTGGGTATCATCAGCATACTGGTGACAACCCAGTCCCAAACCTCAGGCAATCCGGGCAAGGGGGCACATATAGATGTTAAATAATATGGGCGAGAGAATATCTGCCTGCGGCACTCCACATATATGTGGGTGCTACACTGAGGTTTGCTCACCCAGCCTCACCCTTTGTCCCTGCCCCTGGAGAAAGGAGAAAAACCATTGCAAGGCTGTCCCCCGTAATCCGGTAATGACGAGGCAGTGGGCCAATAAATCATAATCGACCATGTGAAACACTGCTGTTAGGTCGAGAAGAATCAGCAGAGCCGACCCACCTTTGTCCAGATGTCTTCTTAGGTCATCCATGAGGGCGACTAGTACCGTCTCTGTCCCATGGCCCGGGTGGAAACCGTATTGGAATGAGTCCAGGGCAACTGTTTCATCCAGGAAAGCCTGTAGCTTCTCTGCCACCGCTTTCTCAACTACCTTTGCCAGAAATTATAAATTCAAAACTGGGCGGTAGTTGGCTAGAACCATAGTGTCCAGTGAAGATTTTTTCAAAAGTGGCCAATTTTCCGCCTCCTTTCACTTCTCTGGGAATGTCCCGCTTGTCAGGGACAAGTTGACAATGTCACCTAGAGAAGCCCTGACATCATCCTGGCAAGCCTTCACAAGCCAGGATGGGCAGGAGTCCAAGGGGCAGGTAGTAGGCTTCACTGCAGCCAGGACCCGGTCTACATCCTCCAATGTGAGTCGACTGAATTGGTCCAATGTTGGACCATGTGACAGCCAAGGGGCTTCCAGTTCATCTACCGCATCAACTGTGGCTAAGAGGTCCTAGTGCAGAGTCAAGATTTTATCTGCAAAATATGTCGCAAAGGCCTCAGGACCAATATCCAATTCCCTGTCTTTTTGATTGCTCGATGGCAAAGTAGTCAAAGACCGAATCACTCTAAACAATTGAGCTGGGCGCGACTTCACAGACTCTATGGAGGCCGCGTAGAAATTCTCCTTAGCGGATTTCACAGCCTTCTCATAGACTTTCATATTTCCACAGAACAATCAGCACAGTCAACAACCATCTTTCTTATCTTCAAACCCCTTCCAACCCTCCCAGCAATTAACACAGAACAATGGTCACATTCAACAGCCAGTTTCCTTATCACTACCCTTCCAGGAAGCCCCACCAAACAATGGGCACATCCACAAACCAATTGCCCTTTCATCACAGCCCCTCCAGCCTAGAAATAGCAGCTCTCCAGCAGCCCTGGCTCCACTCAATGCACAGCAGCCAAGAAGGTCTGAGCGCCTGCTCCGGCTGCAACGCCACTGAGAATGTTCTCCGCAGCTGAGAACGAAACGTCTGGAAGGAAAACTTTCTCCAGTAGAACACGGCACTTGAGCCCGAAAGATTCTACAAACCCTAACCATCTAAGCTATTGTTTCATCCTTAGCAGGTCCAAGGAATACCAAGGAACTGCTTTGGTATGACAGTGACGAGGGCACCGGGGGGGCAATGTCATCGATGGCAGTAGAGAGCCGGATATGCCAGTCCTCCACTAGCTCATCTAATGACCCACCAGGGGGCATCGGGTTCCGCAGGGCCTCCTGAAACTTCTGGGTCCATTTCGCTCCGCGGGCAAGCATAAATTGGCTCGCTGCCTAAACAGGTCCATCGTGCAGTACGGTTCTGTCAGTTTTCGAGCAGCAGCTACTGAAATTTTAAAACAAGGGAGAGAAAGCGAGGCAAAGAGAATGTCAGTCTCCGCAGATGTTTAGTGTTGTCACTTCCTCCAGCACTGATAACATTTCCTTAAGCAATATGACAGCTATTTCTCATTCCCTGCTACATGACATCTGCGCCTAAATTTTCAGAGCAATGCATAGGGATTAAGCTTTGCAGCTCCGGTTCAGAGTCAAAAGATGGAGAGCCCTACGCTCACACGCACACAGACGTCCGAAACACAACGCACTTTGGAAACTTAGCCTTTGGAACCAGGAATAAAAGCACAACAATACAAGACAGCCATGGCAGTAGCTACACAGCACATTAATAAAACAATATCCTGTTTATGAGATCATTCCCCCCCCCCCCCCGTGGATTTAAAACAGTGCCAATTAGTTACTTGCAACTAATACAAACCAGACAAATGATGGGGCAGAAGTATGGGGAAACAAAAGAATCTTGATTAAAAGATGAGCAGACTCCTATAGAAGAGCCCTGTGGTGCAGAGTGGTAAAGCTGCAGTACTGCAGTCAGAGCCCTTTGCTCACGACCTGAGTTCGATTCCAGCCTTCCAGCCTTCCGAGGTCGGGAGTGTAGATGACTGGGGAAGGCAATGGCAAACCACCCCGTAAAAAGTCTGCCATGAAAACATTGTGAAAGCAACGTCACCCCAGAGTCAAAAACGACTGGTGCTTGCACAGGGGACTACCTTTACCTTAGACTCCTATAGAGAGATTCTATTAAGCATAAGTGATAAATGGACATCTATAGACTGGGCATTTTTTTCCCCCCTGGAAGAAAGTGATGGAAAGGAATTCTGGAACCTGTTCATGGAAACAAAATTCTCAAAATGTTTATAAGTTCATGAGGGACACCCAGGCGTTTCACCTTCATTTACCTCTTGAGAGTTCCAGCACCGTTTTTCCCAGAAAAAAAAAGAAGCCCTGTCTATCGGACTTTATTTGTCCAGACTGTAACCCTGGTAGATCTTGGGGGAAATCTTGCATGCACAAATCACGCACCCTGCAATAACATCGCCTGGAAATGATGTCATGGTGCTAGGCACATCACGCGGGGATGCCATAGAGCTTTTACCCAAATTCCTAGAGCATCCCCCTCATGACATGCCTGGCATGATGACATCACTTCCGGATGATGTCATTACACCAGGCACATCAGGTGCAATTGAGTTCTCTTTGTAGGCAGGGATCCCCAGCCAGCCAGCTCTGTACTGGCAGGTTGGGGACTCCAAAACTGGGGGGAAACACACCCCCAGTGAGAGGCTGGGAAGCCTCAATCCAGGGGTCCCCAAGCTTTCTGAGCCTACGGACACCACTGTAATTCAGACACAAGGCGGTCGGCTCAGCCACGGAATGCTGCCACAGAGTGGCTTTTTCAGGAAGTGGAGTCAGCCAGGCAGTGATTGCTGCTGCGCGGCGCAGAGTGGTCAAGCTGCAGTACTGCAGTCGGAGCCCTCTGCTCACAACCTGAGTTCGATCCCAGCGGAAGCTGGTTCAGGTAGCCGGCTCCAGGTTGACTCAGACTTCCATCTTTCCGAGGTCATTAAAATGAGTCCCCAGCTTGCTGGGGGGAAAGCGTAGATGACTGGGGAAGGCAAAGGCAAACCGCCCCGTAAAAAGGCCTGCCGTGAAAACGTTGTGAAAGCAACGTCACCCCAGAGTCGGAAACGACTGGTGCTTGCACAGGGGACTGCCTTTATCTTTTTTTTATTCTCGATAAAGCGGAGATCCTTGCGCTTTTTTTTATTTTCTACAAGTGGAGATCCTTGCGCTGTGGTGGCAGCTGCAGGCAAAGCAGACCTAAGGGTCAAATGATATCAGTTATAAACAAGCAACGTAAATATTGTCAGATGCATGCATTTATTACAAATCAGATAAAAAGAAACTATAGGCCCCAACAGGGGTCTCAGACCAGGATAAAGTCATACAATTGTATCAAGCATAACCGAAATGTATCCAAGACCTTATGTGTTTTGGCCAATTTGGGCTTCCTCAGCCGTCAAACAAATTTCTTGCACAAATGATGAAAGTTGACTCCTGTAAGCTATCCGCCAGTGGGAATTCTGCACGGACTAGGCCATAGGGCATAATGCAGTGACTCCTTTGTTCTTGGACAAGAATAAAAGAGAGGGAAGGATACCACCTCACAACTTCTGTCCTACTTAGCTACCTGCTGCCTTTGTTTTCAGAATTGTCTGTTCCCAATTGAGCTATGCAACAAGACTAATTGACCTTCTATCTAGGCTGTGTTGAAGGAAACACCATATGGGATTATCCTGGTTAGTCCTTGCAGCTCAATTAAAAACCTGGAGGCAGGAGGGATCTTTCAAGGGGAAGGAAGGCAGAGCAGATACTACCCATAGTTTCCTAATCGCTCACTGAAGGCCTGTCTATACAACTCTCGTCAGCACAAACTTGCAATTACAGGGAATATCCTATGGCAACTGGATCCTGGTTTTAACACAGAAGGCAGATCTCACTGTTGCATGCAATAAATTATTCAGTGTTGTCTAGGGTTGCGAAGTCCAATTCAAGAAATATCTGGGGACTTTGGGGGTCGAGCCAGGAGACTTTGGGGGTCGAGCCAGGAGACATTGGGGCGGAGCCAGGAACAAGGGTGTCACAAGCATAATTGAACTCCAAGGGAGTTCTGGTCATCACATTTAAAGGGGCAGCACACCTTTTTAAATGTCTTTCTTCCATAGGAAATAATGAAGGAAAATTTGGTGCCTCTACCTCAAAAAATAGCTCCCCCAGAGCCCCCGAAACCTCCAGATCAATTCCCCATTATACCCTATGAGAAATATTCCACATAGGGAATAATGAAGACGTTTCCCTCTCCTCCACACCCCGCCCCCTTCTCGCAAATCTGATGTAGGGGATTGGCTCTCTACTCACCAGCCAGCTTCTCCACAGTAACAAAGACACAGACACAGAAAGTTGAAGCCTTTCACCACCTCCGGAGGTGCAAAAGCACATGGTCCTTTGGGGCGGGGCAAGAAGCAGCCTGGGAAAGCTCCTGCTGCTGCTGCGATGGAGCTGGGTGGGAAGGGGAGGGGCAAGGAGAAGCTGCTGTGATCCGAGGTGAGAAGGGAAGGGAAGGGAGGAGGAGAAGCATCAGCGATCGGTGGGAAGGGGAGAGGAGAAGCTGCTGGGATCTAGGCTGCGTGGGAAGGGCCGCCATTCACCCCACTTTCTGGATTTTTGCCGAGTGGGGGGAGGAGGCTCCAAATCAGGGGTCCGCTGCCCAGGTGGGGGATTTGGGAAGCCTAGTGTTGTCAGCTGTTGAGATGGGAATTGGTAGTCTGTGGTTAAACGCTCACCACATGGCTAATTTGAGGCAAGCCCACCAAAACTTTGCACCCATTCATATTAACTCCCAGCCAATTCCCTTCCGTGCCACAGATTAATATAATTTGTATTGAATGTCACTGCTTTGAGGACCTGTGTCCATGCCTTTCTTCACGTTCTTCTGTTAACAGAAAGATAAGGTTGCAAATGGTACCACACTGAATACCATACTACACTTTATGTTCATTTTCTTTCTTTATTAAAATATTCTTGTGGCTCACTGTAACTGGGGACCATTTCGTTGATTGTGCAGACTCATTTTTTGTCTTCCGCCTCGAGTTCCAACGAGAAAGACAGGCTATGAATAATGTATTTTTTTTTTTTTAAAAAAAAGACTGCAATTAAATCCAATTAAATCACAGAAGAAACAGAGATGCACGGGGATAAAAGCAGTGGTTTTGTCAAAATCAGTTAAAAGTGACAAAAGGGGGGGGGATGGTGTATGTAAGACACAGCCTTTGAAACATCCACAGCTGTTTTCTGTAAGAGTTCTGGCTTCAGCTGATGGAAATGAGCCCTCTCTAGCCCTCAGGACAGCTGCCAAGGCATTATAGAATGTTTATTAATATTACAGTTGCCAACTGTCCACACAAAACTCAGTGGAAAAGAGGGAAGGGAATCCCATCAAAGACTGTTTGGATTATTCTCTTATCCAATCCCCCCCCCCCCCATATGTGCTGGAAAGTAAGAGGACATCTGCCTTCCAACATTCTTTATGGCATAATATTTGAATACAGCATACACATATAAAAGCCAGTGTGTGGTGGACTAATCAAGGAGAACCAGGTTTGGTTTCCTACTCTTCCACATGATGCCAGTTGGGTGACCTTTGGTCAATCACAGTCCTCTCGGAACTTTCTCAGCCCCACCTACCTCACAGAGCATTGTGGGGAGAACATGCCTTGAATTCAGTAGGAGCTCACAGGAGTGCAAATTCTGAACCTTTCTAACACCCCCTCATCCCCCCCCCCATCTACCTTGTCCATTTTATAGTAGGTGCAGCTGCATAACAATCTCTGGATTAGGAGAGTGGGCAGCCAGCCAGCCACCAGGAGCTTTGCCACACCCCCAGCAGCCCTCATGAACCCCTGGAGAAGCCTACATCACCCTTTCTCCACTTCTGTGATTTTGGGCGCGGGTGGCTTGTTGGCCTTTTGACTGAGGGAGGGCAACCCAGAAGAGCCCCAGATCAGCAAGGCCTGCTTGGGCTAGCTGGATCTCTAGCCAGCCCAAGCAGGCCTCGCTCGCCCGGCTCTCTTTTCTCAGATGGGGTTGCTTTTGGCTGGGGGGGGGGGCAGCTTATGCTAATGAGTTATGCTAATGAGCTCCATCACCTATATTTCTACAAAACAAACCCTGGGGAGGAAGGGTGGTAGAGCATCTGCTTAGTAAGCAGAAGGTCCCAGGTTCAATCCCTGGCATCTCCAAAAAAGGGTCCAGGCAAATAGGTGTGAAACTCCTCAGCTTGAGACCCTGGAGAGCCGCTGCCAGTCTGAAAAGACAATACTGACTTTGATGGACCAAGGGTCTGATTCAGTAGAAGGCAGCTTCATATGTTCATATGTTCAAGGGAAAGTGATTGTAAGCCACTCTGAGACACTTGTGAAATTGCAAATATATATATTGTTGTTCAGTCGCACAGCCAGGGTCTTCTCCAGTGAGTGCTCCCTTCTCATTTGGTGGCCAAAGTATTTGAGCTTCAGCTTCAGCATCTGACCTTCCAGGGAACAGTCAGGGTTCATTTCCCTTCGGACTGACTGATTGGATCTTCTTGCAGTCCAAGGGACTCTCAAGATTCTTCTCCAGCACCACAGTTCAAAAGCATCTCTTCTTCTGCGCTCGGCCTTCCTTATGGTCCAGCTCTCACAGCCATACATTACTACTGGGAATACCATCTCTTGGACTTATATGGACTTTTGTTGGCAGGGTAATGTCTCTACTTTTTATTATACTGCCCAGGTTCGCCATAGCTGTCCTCCCAAGGAGCAAACATGGTTTAATTTCATGGCTACAGTCACCATCTGTAGTGATCTTGCATCCCAGAAATGTGAAGCCTGCTACTACTACCACGTCTTCCCCTTCTATTTGCCAAGCTGTGATGGGGTCAGATGCCATGATCTATTTTTTTTTTTTGATGTAGAGTTTCAAGCCTACTTCTGTGCTCTCTTCTTTCACCCTGAAAGCCAGTGTGTGGTGGACTAATCAAGGAGAACCAGGTTTGGTTTCCTACTCTTCCACATAATGCCAGTTGGGTGACCTTTGGCCAATCACAGTCCTCTCAGAACTTTCTTAGCCCCACCTACCTCACAGAACATTGAGTGACTTCAGGAAACCTAAAATCCCACCAAATTTTACTGGTGTTGGATGGTCTAATTTCACCTTTCACTGGTGTCGGCTGGGCTATTTTGGAGTGAGCGGTTGCAGCATGGGTGCCAAAATGATGCAATATACTCTTGTTGAGGGTGAAAGAGGAGAGCACAAAAGTCGGCTTGAAACTCTACTTCATAAGAACATAAGAGAAGCCATGTTAGATCAGGCCAATGGCCCATCCAGTCCAACATTCTGTGTCACACAGCGGCCAAATATATATATATATATATATATATATATATATATATATATATATATATATATATACACACACACACACACACACACACACACATACACACACACACACACTGTGGCTAATAGCCACTGATGGACCTCTGCTCCATATTTTTATCTAAACCTCTCTTGAAGGTGGCCATGCTTGTGGCCGCCACCACCTCCTGTGGCAGTGAATTCCACATGTTAATCACCCTTTGGGTGAAGAAGTACCGTATTTTTCGGACTACTAGACGCACTGGAGGATAAGACGCACCTTCCTCCTGGGGGGCAATCCGATGCTTTTTCCTCCAATCCGGCGCTTCCCCGGCACTTGCTTGCCTGGCTCCATCTTCTTCAAGCAAGTGTGGGATCGCTCCACGTGGCCCCAGCGCTTTGCAAGCACCAGCCGCGGAGGGGGCAGCGTGCTTCCTACTTCCCTGTGTTCCTGCCTTCAGCTGTGATGTTTAAAGCAAGCGCTGGGGTCGGAGGGGGGAGGGAGCGACCTCAGCGCTTGCTTTAAACATCACAGCTGAAGGCAGGAACACAGGGAAGTAGGAAGCACGCTGCCCTCTCCACGGCCGGCGCTCGCAAAGCACTGCGTTTGCGGAGGGGGTGGGTGCTTCCTACTTCCCTGTGTTCCTGCCTTCAGCTGTGATGTTTAAAGCAAGCGCTGAGGTCGCTCCCACCCCCCTCCGACCCCAGCGCTTGCTTTAAACATCACAGCTGAAGGCAGGAACACAGGGAAGTAGGAAGCACGCTTCCCCCTCCGCGGCCGGTGCTTGCAAAGCGCTGGGGCCACGTGGAGCGATCCCACGCTTGCCTGAAGAAGATGGAGCCAGGCAAGCAGGCGCCGGGGACGTGCCGGATCGGAGGAAGAGGCAGCGGATCGCCCCCTCGCCCCCCGAAGGTACGTACCTTCGGACCATAAGACGCACACACCTTTCCCCCCACTTTTTTTGGGGGGGGGAAGTGCGTCTTATGGTCCGAAAAATACGGTACTTCCTTTTATCCGTTTTAACCTGTCTGCTCAGCAATTTCATCGAATGCCCACGAGTTCTCGAATTGTGAGAAAGGGAGAAAAGTACTTCTTTCTCTACTTTCTCCATCCCATGCATTATCTTGTAAACCTCTATCATGTCACCCCGCAGTCAACGTTTCTCCAAGCTAAAGAGCCCTAAGCGTTACTTCAAAAAAACTAAGATCATGGTATGTATAAATTGTGCATATATAAATAACAAGAATATGTATACTCTTGTTATTTACATATTTGCAATTTCCCAAGTGACATCATGCTTCCTGGGTGCCCCATGAACTTTTAAACATTTTTTCTAGAGTTTTGTTTCCACAAAAAGGTTCTGGAACTCTGTTCTGCTGCGATCCCTCAGGAAAAAAAGCACTGCCAGTAAGGAATACCAGGGGCATGACATGGAGACAGGCAAAGGCAAACCAACTCTGAACGTCTCTTGCCTTGAAAACTCTTTGGGGTTGCCATAAATTGGCTCTGATTTGACACCACTTTCCACCCACCCAAGATCATGCATTGCCAGCTTTTGAGAACTGAAGATCCAGAAGAAAACTAGGTAGGGTTGCCAATCCCCAGGTGGGGGCAGGGGATCCCCCGGTTTGGAGGCCCTCCTCCCGCTTCAGGGTCGTCAGAAAGCGGGGGGAGGGGAGGGAAATGTCTGCTGGGAACTCTGTTATTCCCTATGGAGATTTATTCCCATAGAAAATCATGGAGAATTGATCCATGGGTATCTGAGCTCTAGGGGGGGCTGTTTGGGGGGTTAGAGGCACCAAATTTTCAGTATAGCATCTAGTGCCTCTCCCCAAAATACCCCCCAAGTTTCAAAAAGATTGGACCAGGGGGTCCAATTCTATGAGCCCTACAAGAAGGTGCCCCTATCCTTCATTATTTCCTATGGAAGGAAGGCATTGAAAAGGTGTGCCGTCCCTTTAAATGCGATGGCCAGAACTCCCTTTGGAGTTCAATTATGCTTGTCACAGCCTTGATCTTGGCTCCACCCCTAATGTCTCCTGGCTCCACCCCCAAAGTCTCCTGGCTCCACCCCCAAAGTCCCCAGATATTTCTTGAATTGGACTTGGCAACCCTAAAATTAGGAGATGGTATTTGGTTAATCTTGGGAATTAGGGACGTTTGTTTATGACTTTTAGCTCATTTAACCCAAACTGCTATCTGAATTCAGAAAGATTGGGGGGTGGCGGGGGGGGGGGGGAGAAACAGATCTTCCGAACCTCAACTTATCACTATCAAAGTTTTCATGTCTTGCTGCTCTGCTCCTTTCAAATGTCACATTCCAGTTTCTGCATGGCAACAATCATAAAATGAATATGTAAATACGCCAAATGCGCTTTAAGCTGTGGTGTGGCATGTTGATCCAACCGGAAGTCGTTGCATGCTCTGAAAACTGAGAATTAAGCTCTCTGCATTTGCCAGCATTAATCCAACCCACGGCGAGTACAGCAGCTCGAGAAATTTTCAATTAAAAAACGTTCTGTCTGATATCAATTGCCATTATTGCGGAGTGGAAAGAAACACTGGAAAGGCCTGCTCGCTTGTTCGATGTCTGATGCCCTTATTCTCACCTCTTTTCCCAAACAGAGGTTTCAGAAAATTGCCTTCAGTGATTTAAAATTCTGTCATGATTGGGTTTAAAAAGAAACAAACAAACAAGGAAGAGCTGAGGAAATGCATAAACACTTCTGAAAGCTTAGCACTGTAGGCTACCAGATAATTCCACAGGCAACAGCGGTATCTTAAACATGTATTATGGTCTGAAAAGTAGCTGAGCTTAGACATATTTGTTGACTTTTATTATTCATTCAGGCAGCCACTGATCTGCTTCGTGCCACCCAGTGAACATTGAGTGACTTCAGGAAACCTAAAATCCCACCAACTTTACTGGTGTTGGCTGGGCTATTTTCACCTTTCACTGGTGTCGGCTGGGCTATTTTGGAGTCAGCGGTTGCAGCATGGGTTCCAAAATGATGCAATATGTCAATTAAGTATCAACTTGGTTACACTACAAAAGCACCCCTGAGGATTACTTTTTTTTTTAAAAAAAAGGTATTAAAATTCTGCTAAGCAGATTAGCTATCTGGTCATAAAAGCTGTGCATTGCTGTGATAAAAGGGACACACGGAGATGTCTTAACACTCCATCGGGGCATTCATGAATCAGATATTTCAGGTGGAAAATATGATCTTTAGATGACACATTTACCCCATGCTGGTTGCCAGCACCGGAGGATAAACCAAATATCAAAAGTACCTTTAAAACCTACTAATCTGATTCTAGCCATGTTTATTCAGAAGCCCTACCGATTTCACTGGGATTTAATTTCAAGTGGTTACGCTTATTATCGAGAGCCAAAACTCAAAATGGATGATAGTGCCAACTAAGGCAAACGTCGTGGAATTGTCACAGAGGCTCTGATTGGTTAAGCCCTGTCCTGCTGCCCCAGAGGCCGGGCTTTTTTTGGTAGCAGGAACGCCTTTGCATATTAGGCCACACACCCCTGAAGTAGCCAATCCTCCAAGAGCTTACAGTAGGCCTTGTAAGAAGAGTCCTATAAGCTCTTGGAGGATTGGCTACATCAGAGGGGTGTGGCCTAATATGTAAAGGAGTTCCTGCTACGAAAGAAGCCCTGCCCAAAGGTACAGGCTGCCGTCTCTGTCTTGCAGCTGCTGGAATGGCCTCACAGAGTTGCCCTTGAAAGGGCAGCTTCTATGACAGCTCTCTCTGCCCCACCTACCTCACAGGGTGTCTGTTGTGGGGAGGGAAAGGGAAGGGAGATTGTGAGATACTCTGAGACTCTGATTCAGAGAGAAGGAAAAAGGAAAGGAAAGGTCCCCTTTGCAAGCACCAGTTGTTTCCAACTCTGAGGTGACGTTGCTTTCACAACATTTTCACGGCAGACTTTTTACAGGGTGGTTTGCCATTGCCTTCGCCGGTCATCTACTCTTTCCTCCCAGCAAGTTGGGTACTCATTTTACTGACCTCGGAAGGATGGAAGGCTGAGTCAACCTCAAGTCAGCTACCTGAAAACCCAGCTTCTGCTGGGGATTGAACTCAGGTCGTGAGCAGAGCTTAGGACTGCCGTACTGCAGCTTTAACACCCTGCACCACGGGGCTCTTGTCAGAGAGCAGGGTGGGGTATAAATCTGCAGTCTTCTTCTTCTTGCTTGTCCTCTCGATGCCATTTTACACTGTAAGAAATGTGAGGATGTTTAGCCATCTACAAAGACCAGCCGATTGAAAAGCGAACAAGAAACAAAATTAAACATCTGTGACGGCTGGTTCAGTCAATGAAATCCCCAGATCCTGAAATTTAAGGCACACTCTTTTGTGATGCAGCCCCACTGCCAGCATTTGTGGGAAATGAATGGCTTTTATCAGGGCTTTTTATGTAGAAAAGGTCCAGCGGGAACTCATTTGCATATTGGGCCATACCACCGACATCACCATTGTTTCACACGGGGCTTTTTTGTGGAAAAAAGCCCAGCAGGAACTCATTTGCATATTAGACCAGACCCCCTGATGTCACCATTGTTCCACCCAGGGCCTTTTTGTGGAAAAAGCCCAGCAGGAGCTCATTTGCATATTGGGGCCACAGCCCTTGACACCAAGCCAGCCGGAACTGCGTTCCTGTGCGTTCCTGATCAAAAAAAGCCCTGTGTGTTATTCTTGTATTCTGTGCTTCTGTCTTATTTTTTTCCCTCTGAGCACGCAGATCAAACCGATACTGCAGATTCATCTTTTAAAAAAATGAATGCATCATTCAGCTAGCTGATTTTGAGTCTTTCATCAGTACAAAATAAAAAATAAAAAATGGGGGGGCCCTTGAAGGAAATCAAGCAGAAGAAGGAATCTCCATTAATGAAAAAGTCATTCCTAAATCATTCATTGGTGGTTACGGGTTCTAATATATTACTTTTTTTTTCCCTTATATTCAGCCTAACCTTTGAAGAAATACAAGATTCATATATTAATCTTAGCCTTTCAGACTGGTGTCAGATATATCATATATTCAGATTTTATCCTGTCACTCTTTATAAAATGAAAGCTATTAATTTTCGGAGAACTGTTGTAATCCGAAAACCAAGGTTGTTGCACAGAGCAGGTTTTAGGGTACTTAAAGACTGGAAGACATATGTTTGAGATTTCTATAAGTCATGGAGACCTTGATGTTTGTCCCAAAGTCTACTTTTGAAAGTGCAGTGTGTCATGTATTTCTTTAAAATATCTTTCTTTAAAATTGAAAAGGTCATCTTTCTTTAAAATTAAGATACCAGTTATGGTATGTGGGGTTGCCAGTCCCCAGGTGAGGCAATGGAAGTTAAACAACTACTGTGATGACAATCAAAGTTTATAGTAACCATTTAAAAACCTTCATATATTTTAATGCTCCACATTTTAAATTTTACATACTTCACGTTATAATAAAAAATCCAATTTAAATATCCATTCATATATTTCATATTGTAAACCCTGCATACTTCATGTTGTAATAGAGGTCCAATATTAACATTTCCATATTGCAAGAAAAGTCTATGTGTCAAGCAAGCAGATTTCAAAGTAACCAGTCCTTGAGTTGAAACAAAATATGGTTTATTGATAATACATGTGCTTCTATTGAGCCAAGTATTGGAACTGATACAGAGTAGCAGTAGAATGCATACTTAAAGGTGGCACATCAAAGGTTCTCTAAACATTGCTACAATTGCTAAACAATCCTGTATTCACGTGTGAAAGTTCACACAATACCTTCTTTATCTCCTCTGTGGTTATTCTTCCTGGGTCCAGGCACGGCCTGGGAAACTGTCCTTGGAGGCTTTATCTTCAAAGAGCACATTCCTGCATTTGTTAGTAAAAGCGAACGAGGCACTGGCTAATTCTTTACTTTGATGTGCCTCAGCTTAGTTCAGGGTTAGTAACAGTTACACTATGGTAGTTATATAGGCCTGGATATATATAGCACCCGGATATAGGCCCATTTCATCAGTAGACTTCCTCGGGAGTAATGCCTTTCTATGTTTTTTCCAGGTGTAACAGCCACTAGTTCAGACCAACATTCATGATTCTTCTTACCACATCTTTTCTCTCAGTCTGGAAGAAACCAAGATAATGACAACAAAAGATAGCACACAGCTGAATGGAACTAAAAATTCAAAAGTTTGTATTTCAGTAAAAAACTTACCACTCCATGACACTTAAGTGTGTACATTTTTCATATAGGAGCTAGAGCCAGTTCAAACTGATTCATTCAACCAGATGCTCAAGCCTTCTGGAGTTTGCTGGCCTATAGCGCTCTATGAATATATTCAGCAAGCTGTTCTTTAGATGGCCATTTGCTCTTATTTTCTTTATAATTAACTTTACTGTTGAGAAAGCCCTTCTTTATGCAGCAATTTTAGCTCAGAACACTTAAGTATATGGTTTCAAACATGCCAGTTCAGTGCCTATCCTGAATTCAAAACCTCTTAGAATTTACTGGCAATTGCCCTGTTCACAAGACTGAAATTTAAAAGCCAATTCTAATAATACCATGCAGCTGTGTGCTACATGTAAGATTCTTAAAGGTGTAACATTAACTTAAAAGTCTTCTAAATTAACAACAGTTTCATCTAGGCTGGAATCCCACAACCAACTGGAACATTCACAAATATGATATATACGTGAATTTATACATAATTGAATTATTATGCATCTACTCTATGTAAAATCCCCAGGTGAGGGCGGGGGATCCCCCGGTTTGGAGGCCCTCCCCCCACTTCAGGGTAATTAGAAAGCAGGGGGTGGAATGTCTGCCAATCATTCCATTATTCCCCATGGAGACTAATTCCCATAGGGTATAATGTAGAATTGATCTGTGGGTTTCTGGGCTCTGGGGGGCTGTTTTTTGAGGTAGAGGCACCAAATATGCAGCACTGCATCTGGTGCCTCTCCCCAAACCACCCTCCAAGTTTCAAAAAGTTTGGACCTAGCAGTCCAATTCTATGAGCCTCCAAAGAACGTGCCCCTATCCTTCATTATTTCCAAGGGACAGAAGGCATTTAAAAGGCATGTGTTCCCTTTAAATGTGATGGCCAGAACTCCCTTTGGAGTTCAATTCTGCTTGTCACAACCTTGCTCCTGGCTCCACCCTCCAGGTCTCCTGGCTCTACCCCCAAAGTCCCCAGATATTTATTGAATTGGACTTGGCAACCTAATGGTATGCCTTCATTTATCTCTCTCCTGTAGTGTTTGCCTCCCTCTCTACTTTCCAGCCTCATTCATTCTCATCATTACTCTGGATGGGGATTTAAAACACACTTAACAGAAGAACAGGAAACCTCTGTGTCATTTTAACATCTCCCAAGAATTCCACCCACCCTTTTACTTGCTTTGTGATCTGTACTAATCTGTATTAGAAGTTATAAGTGTGGAATAGTGGATGCCTTAGTTGAATGCCTTAGTTCCAGTTTATAGCACCTGCGGTCGACTTAGGGTGGCCCAGAGCCTTTTCCGGGCAAGAGAAGTTCAGAGGTTGTGAGGGGTCTGAAAACCAAGTCCTGTGAAGAAAGGTTGAAGGAAGTGGGCATGTTTAGCCTGGAGAGGAGGCGGCTGAGAGGTGATATGATCACCATCTTCAAGTACTTGAAGGGCTGTTGTATAGAGGATGGTGTGGAATTGTTTCCTGTAGCCCCAGAAGGTATGACCTGAAACAATGGGTTGAAATTAAATCAAAAGAGTTTCTGGTTCAACATTAGGAAGAACTTCCTGACTGTTAGAGCAGTTCCTCAGTGGAACAGGGTTCCTCAGGAGGTGGTGGGCTCTCCTTCCTTGGAGGTTTTCAAACAGATGGCCATCTGACAACAATGAAGATCCTGTGAATTTAGGGGGATGTATTTGTGAGGTTCCTGCATTGTGCAGGGGGTTGGACTAGATGACCCTGGAGGTCCCAACTCTATGATTCTGCTGTTTGCCATTGCTTGCCTCTGTGTCACGACCTTTAACTTACTTGGTAGGGTTGTCAACCTCCACGTGGGGCCTAAAATCTCCTGCTATTGCAGTTGTCCTCCAAACCACAAAGATCAATCCCCCTGGAGAAAATGGCTGCTTTGGAAGGTGGACTCTATGGCATTGTACCTTGCAGAGGTCAAACCCCTCTCCAAACCTTGCCCTCCCTTGGTTCTACCTACCAAATCTCCAGGTGTTTTCCAATGCAGATCTGCCAACCCTATCTCTTGCTGGTCTCCCATCCAATACTGACCATAGCTCACCGTGCACAGAGTCCAAGATCTGATGAGATCAGTATGGCCTGGGTTATTTAGATCAGAGGTTCACCTCACAGTGCAAGTAAAATAGATGCAAAGATAAATCGGCACCAGGAAGTTAGTTTCCTGATCTGTTCCTCTTTTGGCAGAGATTGTGTGTGCGCGTGCATGTGTGTATGCACCTGGAAGTCATGGCAACCTCTGCAGAATGACCACTACTGGGGGCATGGAGGATATTCAGAGAGGTGGCTGAATAAAGCCTGCCCTTGCCTCCCGATTTTTGGTATTCCGAGAAAGTCTCCTGTCCAAATACTTTAGTTGCCCCTGTTTCACTTCTGAGATCTGATGAAATCGGGCTTGCTTGGGCTATCCAGGTCTGGGTATACATTCCTGGAGATCTGACGGGTGGAGCCTGTGAGGGGAGGGTTTGGATTGAGATCTCAGCAGGACACAATGCTCCATGGGACACAATGCCAAAGCAGCCATTTTCCTGAGGGAACCAATCTCTACAGTCTAGATGATGATGAAGAAGAATTGCAGATTTATACCCCGCCCTTCTCTCTGAATCAGAGCCTCAGAGCGGCTTACAATCTCCTATATCTTCTCCCCCCACAACAGACACCCTGTGAGACGGGCGGGGCTGAGAGGGCTCTCACAGCAACTGCCCTTTCAAGGACAACCCCTCCGACAGCTATGGCTAACCCAAGGCAATTCCACCAGCTGCAAGTGGGGGAGTGGGGAATCCAACCCGGTTCTCCCAGATAAGAGAGCTCTGGCTGACCCAAGGCCATTCCAGCAGCTGCAAGCGGAGGAGTGGGGAATCCAACCCGGTTCTCCCAGATAAGAGAGCTCTGGCTGACCCAAGGCCATTCCAGCAGGTGCGAGTGGAGGAGTGGGGAATCAGACCCGGTTCTCCCAGATAAGAGAGCTCTGGCTGACCCAAGGCCATTCCAGCAGGTGCGAGTGGAGGAGTGGGGAATCAAACCCGGTTCTCCCAGATAAGAGAGCTATGGCTGACCCAAGGCCATTCCAGCAGCTCCAAGTGGAGGAGTGGGGAATCAAACCCAGTTCTCCCAGATAAGAGAGCTCTGGCTGACCCAAGGCCATTCCAGCAGCTGCAAGTGGAGGAGTGGGGAATCCAACCCGGTTCTCCCAGATAAGAGAGCTCTGGCTGACCCAAGGCCATTCCACCAGCTGCAAGTGGAGGAGTGGGGAATCAGACCCGGTTCTCCCAGATAAGAGAGCTATGGCTGACCCAAGGTCATTCCAGCAGGTGCGAGTGGAGGAGTGGGGAATCAAACCCGGTTCTCCCAGATAAGAGAGCTATGGCTGACCCAAGGCCATTCCAGCAGCTGCAAGTGGAGGAGTGGGGAATCCAACCCGGTTCTCCCAGATAAGAGAGCTCTGGCTGACCCAAGGCCATTCCACCAGCTGCAAGCGGAGGAGTGGGGAATCCAACCCGGTTCTCCCAGATAAGAGAGCTCTGGCTGACCCAAGGCCATTCCACCAGCTGCAAGTGGAGAAGTGGGGAATCCAACCCGGTTCTCCCAGATAAGAGAGCTCTGGCTGACCCAAGGCCATTCCAGCAGCTGCAAGTGGAGGAGTGGGGAATCAAACTGGGTTCTCCCAGATAAGAGAGCTCTGGCTGACCCAAGGCCATTCCAGCAGCTGCAAGTGGAGAAGTGGGGAATCCAACCCGGTTCTCCCAGATAAGAGAGCTCTGGCTGACCCAAGGCCATTCCAGCAGCTGCAAGTGCAGGAGTGGGGAATCAAACCCGGTTCTGCCAGATAAGAGAGCTATGGCTGACCCAAGGCCATTCCAGCAGCTGCAAGCGGAGGAGTGGGGAATCCAACCCGGTTCTCCCAGATAAGAGAGCTCTGGCTGACCCAAGGCCATTCCAGCAGCTGCAAGCGGAGGAGTGGGGAATCAAACCCAGTTTTCCCGGATAAGAGTCCGCACACTTAACCACTACACCAAACTGGAAGAGGGTTGTTTGTCATCAGCAGCCAGATAGGCACCCCAATCTAAATGTGCCCAGGGCTGGCGCGAGGGAGTAGGCAAACTAGGCAAGTGCCTGAGGCACCAGCTCCCAGCAGGGGCAGGGAGGGCACCTCCTCCTCACTCGCGCCATCCCTGAGTCTTGGACTCGCTTCCCGTCCGCAGCGCCCGCTGAACTCGGTGAGTGCTGTGGAGGGAAAATGCCAAGTGCTTTGGCTTTAAAAGGTCGAGGGAGCTTAAAGCCAAGAAATAAAGGTGCTTCCTGTCTGCAGCAGCCGCCAAACTCAGCGAACGCTGCGCAGGGGAAGTGTTGAGTGTTTTTCTTCTTGGTTTTAAGGGGTCAGGGGAGCTCCTCCAACCCCTGAATGCCAAGCAAAGTACCTGCACAAAAAATCTACTGGGGGGGGGGGCCGTTGGGGTTCTGCCTTGGCCGACAGAACCCCACGCGCCGGGCCTGAATGTACCCAGAGCTTTGACGTAACAGAGCTAAGTAGTGACCATTAGAGCCTGCAAATGTCATTCTGCAGGAAGGAGAAGATATGAGAGGATAAAGACCACCTTGCAGTCAATATGCAAAATTTGGAGATAGAATTGGGCTACACATAGCACCGATTACTGAATTGGGCAGCTGGATTGCTGGGGTGTGTCTTCAGTGGAGTAAATCCATTGAAAACTGGCACAGTGTAGGAGTTCATAACTAGAGAGAACCTCGTCAAATACTTACAATACCGTGGAGCTCCCTGGGTAAGAGTGGACAATCTCTTCCCCTAACCATTTTTTACTGGGTTGTTGGGAGGGGAAGGGAGAGACCAGCTATGCCACCTGTGAAAGTGAGAAAGCTATGCCACTCTGAGCTACTTGGAAAAATGTGGAAATGAAACACAATAAATAATGGCTCTGGATTCAACCAATATGTGGGTTGTGAAAGTTTTAGGGCAGAGATGGCCAAACTTCCTAAAAGTAAGAGCCACATAGAAGAAATGCCATACATTCAGGAGCCACCAGACATGAACGTCAGAGGTTTGAAAGCTGCAAGGGGGGAGGGAGGAAGGGAGGAAGAAAGGAAGGAAGGAAGGAAGGAAGGAAGGAAGGAAGGAAGGAAGGAAGGAAGGAAGGAAGGAAGGAAGGAAGGAAGGAAGGAAGGAAGGAAGGAAGGAAGGAAGGAAGGAAGGAAGGAAGATGGGGAGAGAGAGGTGGAAAGAAAACAACTTAATGCATTCTCCAAGTCACTGGCTGGCTTGCCTTGGAGAAGCGATTGAAGGAGATGCCTTCTACAAATCAGCTGATGGGTTGGTAGAAGCTTCAAGAGCCACACAATGGGTGTGAAACAGCCACATGAGGCTCCTGAGCCACAGTTTTGCCACCCCTGTTTTAGGGGATTAACAAAGGTCACTCTAAGTGTTCCTGAAAAGAAAATCTGCCATATGCGGTCTAAATAGTATCTTTGTAAGGGCATATTGCATTACAGTTGCTTTATTTAGTTATTTTTTTTAAGTTGGCATGTTTAAAAAGGAGCAGTCTTTAATGGGTAAAAAGACCATATTGACTTTCTGGATCCAGCTATTGGCATTTGGAATAGGTATCAGCTCCTGCGGGGCTTTTGAATACCATGCAAATTTATTATATCAACAAACACCCGATCAGCCATGGAGCCAAGGATGAAAACACAAGTGAAATAGTATTGATACATCAGCAGACCGTTGTTAACCGATGGAACACGATATCGCACAGCAAACATTTACGGGAACCTGAGTATAGGGATGAGGTCCAGAGGAAGCATAGATCATCGGACGTCATGATTGCTACGTAGCAAAATATAGATTTCATTAGGGGCAGGATGCAGCTTCTCCGCACTAATGAGATGTTTGAGTTCTTGCCAGAAACTAGTCTTTTGCTTGTCTCAACAAGACAAGCCATAATGGAGACGGGATCCGAGCCAGGAGATAAGAAGTCAATACCAGACTCGGAGAACAATACGATGGCGACAGAGCACAATTTCCATTGACGTACGCATATAATACTGGACAAGTCTGACTTCACTTAAATTGGCGTTACCCTTTTCATTTCTCTTGCGCAGGATTTGGACTGGATGAACTGAGATGAGAAAGGAGACGTTCGTGCGCCAAACTTTTTAACCGTGTAGCATTCTCGATTTAAAGGCATTACAGAGCTGGATATGCCACAATATCCGGCAGAGTGGGGTTTTTTTTGCTATTGTATAACAACAATACTCCCATCGAATCCAAGTGAAATTATGACCTCCCTTCACCTTTAGCATTTTTTTCCTCCATGCATATAGCTCTTATGTAGACCTGGTTTCAGATAAATGGACATGATTTTTTTTTTTTTGAAAGGTAAATTTCAAATGTATGGAAGGGGGAAAAAACCCCACGTCTATAAGCTGCATGAAGCTCTTTCTCAGAAACCTATCTCGCGTTGGCCACAATCAAAAGATGAGCACCTCTCAGACTTTTGGATAGTTACAAAAAAATCACAAAAGCAAAAATTGAATTGGATTATTTTTAAACCCTTCAACACCCAAAGTTTGATGTGCTTTTACTCTAATAGCAAAGTGGGAATACAATGGCAGCACAGAGTGGTAAGTGTGCATCAGTCAAATATTGTGCTGTGGGAACAGCAGACGCAGAATGAAGGACTAAAGAGGGTGCTGGGCAGGTTAGGTTCTGCCCCTCCCGAAGAGTAACCAACAAGAGCTGACAGAACATCACTGAGTAGAAAGTTAGAAAACAGTAGTTGGGAAGCTTGGGAGTGAGAGGGAAAAGAGTATGGTCGTTTTCGCACTTACCTTATTCCGGAGCGACGTCCCTCTTCACCGCGCAGCGTCTGCATGGATTTCGCACTACTTGCTCCACAGAACCCGGAAGTCCCGCGGCTTTTGCGTCGCAAATGTAAACTGGTTTTTGGCGGTTTACATTTGCGATGCAAAAGCCGCGGGACTTCCGGGTTCTGCGGATCAAGTAGTGCGAAATCCGCGCAGACGCTGCGCGGTGAAGAGGGACGTCGCTCCGGAATAAGGTAAGTGCGAAAACAACCTATATCTGAGTGAAGCTGAGGTGAAGATCAGCTTAAAGCTAAATGGGAAGAAAAGTCAGTTTGTAACAAAAGAAATCAAATGCTGGAATCAGGAAAAAAGTTCAAAAAATCAAAGACAAGAAACATTGTAACCTCTGCCTTTCTTTCTTCAGGGTTACATTCAAACTTTTTTGGGGAGAGGGAAATTTTGGAACAGGGGAAGTGGCCTTGTGTTCAGTACCTGCTAGGAACACTCCGTTCCCATTTTCGCACACAGCTAACCTCGCAGTCACAATCCTGTTCCCTCCGCAGCGTCCGGTCGGATTTCCCACCATCTGCGCCGGAGTTACAGGAAGTGCAGCGGCTTTTGTGTAGCAAACATAAACCGCTAAAACCCAGTTTATGTTTGCTATGCAAAAGCTGTGGCACTTCCTGTAACTCCAGCACAGATGGTGGGAAATCCGACCGACAGGATTGTGATTGTGAGGTAAGCTGTGTGCAAAAACGGTATCTGTTTCACTCCAATAAGTTGCAGCAGGCTACTTAGAAATAAACTGCCAGGCAGGATAGGTTAGGATGGGCCCTGGGGCCAAAAGCAAGCCTCACCTGGGTAGAACAAGGTGCGATCAAAGGCAGCAAGGTGTAGTCGCCTCAGCAACCAGGCAGCCTTTGCAGTCTGTCCAGAGAAGCTCAAAGCTTGTAGAGGCAATGAGCAAGCTTGGGTGGAAGAACCATGGGTCTCTGGGCCAAGGTGTTTTGAGTCAGGGCAGGGAACAGAGATGAGAAGGGTGGAGCTTAACCCAAGGGCCAGGTGTGAAGCTGGGGATGTAATAAGGAAGGAAGGGGAAATGGAAGGGGAAGGAGAATAAGAAGGCAGGGATAGGAGGCAGGTTGCAGCACTGAGACTCTTCTCCTGTGGAATGCCATGTAACCCTGAGGTGTGAAATGAACCACACCTTCATGCATATAAATAAGTAAATAAATAAAGAAACCTGCATAAAGAAACAATGATTGGGCTTGTGATCCCAAGGCCCCATGGACTTTGGGTAGAATGTTCCCCCGCCACAAGAGGGCACTACATAGGTATATTTGCCCTCCCTTGGAAAAGTGACAAAATCCATAATTCTCTCCCATCTGAGTAAAGCACACATTCCAAAAGACAATGTTCTGACATATCAGTTTGCCCTGATTGACACAACCATAATCTACTTGAGTAAGGAAACTTCTTATAGCAACCATCTATTACCGCAGACTAATACTCCCATTAAGCTACGAAGTCTTGTGAGCAAAAATTCTATTTCGTGAGCTACTGGCATTAAAGCAGTGAGCGAGCGATTTGGCTATTGCATAAATTAGCTTGCTCTGGGGCCACCCTTCCTGAGCTAAGACAAAAATGTGTGATTCTGAGGCTAAAAATCTGTGAGCGAGCTCACACTGACTCAGCTTAGAGGGAACACTGCCTGAGACTCTACAGCAGAATCAGTCAATAGAATGTTGTTTTTTCCCCACTGGATGCTCTACAGTATAATTGTATGACTGCTCCTTGGTTCTCTTTTTTATTAATTATTTTTTTCTTTTTCTGTTTTTTTTTAATTGTTAATTATATCCTCACTAAGGCTGCATTATTTGAGGTGATAGATTACAGAGTTCTTTATTGTAAACTGAAAATCTGTTAATAAAAAACTGTATGTTTGTGTGTGTGTGTGTGTGTGTGTATATATATATATATATATATATATGTATGTATACACAGTATATGCTCTGTATCTAGCTACCACACTAATTATTATCTTTTAGTATATTTAGCATATTAAACCAACCACTTTTTCAGTCTGTTCATGAATATGATAAACTAGGCCAGGGATCCCGAACCTTTTTGAGCATGAAGGCACGTTTAGAATTCTGACATGGTCAAGTGAGCACAACAACAAAATGGCTGCTACAAGATGGCTGCCACAGGAGACAGAACCAGCTGCAAAATGGTTACCACAGCTTAATTTGAGCAACACAGTGCAGATTCTTGTGCTGTGGTGGGAGCTGCTTCCAAAGCAACATTAAAAAAAAATAATAATAACTGCACAGCGAATCAGAAGTCTTGTTGGGCAAAAGCCCTACCTGGCCCTGCCCACTTCCTAAAAACACTCAGTAGACACCAGAAATGTGCTGGCAGGTGAATTGGTGACCACAAGGACTGCGTTGAGGACCCCTGAACTAGGTTGTTGCCTGTAAAACTCTTATTGACTAATCTCTAAAGAATCAAGGCACATTCTGAGTTCATCCTACTGTAGATGAGAGCAACACTCAGATGCTATTTTATGAACAGCGAATCCAAGAGTCGTTCACTTCTCCCTGCCCTCCCCACGAATTCAGTTTAAATAATGACAGGCAGGCAGACCCATGACCTAAAACAAAATGAAATCCTGATTTGATTGTCAGTGAATATTGAGCTTGTTAGACAGAGAACAGAAATGCGAGTGATTCTATCGTCTATTATTCCAGCTAATGAAGTGACCCCTCCACAGACCCCCACGTGGCTAGTATTTGTGACAGGAACGGAATGAATACAGATTGCTGTTTTCCAAAAGGCGATCGAGGCAGTGAGGATCTGCTTCTGGTAGAGCATCTGCTTGGTATGCAGGAAATCTCAGGTCCAGTTCCCAGTTAAAAAGATCTGGCAGTAGGTGAGGTGAAAGACCCCGGAGAGCTGCTGCCAGACCGAGTAGAAGACAGACAGACTAATGGTGGTCTGATTCAGTATGAGATGGCTAATTTTTGTTTGCACACCAACAGTAACAATGTATCCCTCTGGGGGATGATACATTGGACTTACTCTGGTTTGTGTCCTTCACCGTATGAGTTGAGATAACAGCAGATGTGGAACTGGTCATTCTCTTTGGAGGCAATCCTGGGGTAGAAGAAGAGTAGTAGGTTTTTTATCAGGGCCTTTTTTGTAGTAGGAACTCCTTTGCATATTAGTAGGGTTGCCAAGTCCCCTGCAGCCTCCGGCGAGGGACTGTTTTCGCGTGCGCAGAGCATGCACGGTGCAATGATGTCACTCACAAGTGATTCCATTGCACCAGCGATGTCATGCGCCAGCTGCTCTAGGAGCTTCCAGGAAAACTCTACAGTTTTTCCGGACACTCTAGCAATTTTTTTGGGGGAAGCTCTATGGTACAATAGGTATCATAGAGTTTTCCCTCCCAAATGCGGGCTGGTGGGTTGGGAACCTCCCCGGCGAGGAAACCCCCACCTGGCCCAGGAACCTGGCAGCTCTAAAATTAGGCCACACACCTCTGATGTAGCCAATCCTCCAAGAGCTTACAGGGCCTACTGTAAGCTAAGAACATAAGAGAAGCCATGCTGGATCAGGCCAATGGCCCATCCAGTCCAACACTCTGGGCGTTTTCGCACTGACGTTCAAGTGGTGCGACCACCCTCCTCACGCTGGTGGATCTGCAGGGATTTCGCACCAGAAGCGCCAGTGCACCCAAAAGAGCCGGCGACTTCCGTCGCGAAACCAGCTCAAACGGAAACCGCCAAGAAGCAGGAAAACGTTTGAGCTGGTTTCGCGACAGAAGTCGCCGGCTCTTTTGGGTGCGCCGGCGCTTCTGGTGCGAAATCCCTGCAGATCCGCCGGCGTGAGGAGGGTGGTCGCACCACTTGAAGGTGAGTGCGAAAACGCCCTCTGTGTCACACAGTAGCCAACACCCCCCCCCCAAGTGCCATCAAGAGGTCCACCAGATGGGCTAGAAGCCCTTCCACTGCCCCCCCGCCCAAAGCATAAGAATACAGAGCATCACTGCCCCAGACAGGGAGTTCCAACAATAATCCACTGATGGACCTCTGCTCCATATGCTTATCCAATCCCATCTTGAAGTTGTCTATGCTTGTAGCTGCCTGTGGCAGTGAATTCCACATGTTAATCACCCTTTGGGTGAAGAAGTACTTCCTTTTATCAGTTCTAACCTGACTGCTCAGCAATTTCACTGAATGTCCACGAGTTCTTGTATTGTGAGAAAGGGAGAAAAGTACTTCTTTTTCTACCTTTTCTATTCCATGCATCATCTTGTAAACCTCTATCATGTCACCCCTCAGTCGACCTTTCTCCAAGCTAAAGAGCCCCAAACGTTTTAACCTCTCTTCATAGGGAAGGTGTTCCAACCCTTGAATCATTCTAGTTGCTCTTTTCTGCACTTTTTCCAATGCTATAATATCTTTTTTGAGGTGTGGTGACCAGAATTGTACACAGTATTCAAAATGAGGCCACACCATCGATTTATACAGGGGCATTATGATACTGGCTGATTTGTTTTCAGTTCCCTTCCTAATAATTCCCAGCATGGCGTTGGCCTTTTTTATCGCAAGCGCACATTGTCTTGACATCTTCAGTGAGCTGTCTACCATATCCCCAAGATCTCTCTCTTGGTCAGTCTCTGCCAGTTCACACCCCATCAACTTGTATTTATAGCTAGGATGTTTGGCTCTAATGTGCATTACTTTGCACTTGGAGGACCGGCTACATCCGGGGTATGTGGCTAACATGCAAAGGAGTTCCTGCTACAAAAAAGCCCTGGTTTTTATATTATGCTTTTCTCTACCTCAAGAAGTCTCAAAGCAGCTTGCAATCACCTCCCCTTCCTCTCTCCACAACAGACCCCCTGTGAGGTAGGTGGGGCTGAATGGCCCAAGGTCACCTAGCAGGTTTCATCTGGAGGAGGCATAGTGAATCAAACACAGTTCTCCGGGTTAGAGTCAACAGCTCTTAACCGCTACGCCAAGCTGGTACTGCCTGTGCAGGAAGGCCTGTTCAGCCATCTAATTCCCAGAAATTTGCTGAAGTCTTTCATTTAGAAAGGAGGTTATTTCGCTGGGTTTTGCTTGGCAATCGGGGATCAAGGAAGGAAGGGAGGGAGGATGGGAGGGAGGGACGCTAATACAGACCTCTGTATCCGGAAAGAAGAATCAGCTTAAACCGGGCTGAAATGGCTTGTTAAAAAGTTATCTTTTTGTAGCTCATCAAAAGTCAAGTATTGAAGGGGACACATGAATTTCTCCAGGGGGCGACTGTCTTGTTCCATAATAGGCGCTGCCTGAAAAAACGCATTTATGGTTTCATGGTAAGGGACATACAAGGGGGGAAAAAAACCTCTGAGGGGTTAGGTAGATGCATACGGGACAGAACAGTCCTTAAGAGAACCTCTGCAAAGCATGTATGGGGTTTCTTTTAAGCAGAGTTAAAGCACAGTTAAAAAAAGTTAAAGCACAGTTAAAACCCATCTTTACCAAACTGAAGCAAAACCTCCTGTGCAGGTTTGTGTTTTTTTTTTTTGAGATATCGGTCCACAGTGACAGGTAGGGTGGCCAGGTCTCCCCTGGCCACCAGTCAGGGTTGCCAAATCTAATTCAAGGAATATCTGGGGACTTTGGGGGTGGAGCCAGGAGCAAGGTTGTGACAAGCATGATTGAACGCCAGCTTGTGGCAAAATGCCCAATTATCTATCAGACCTAACCACTCCAAGTCATCGCAGGGCATTTATGTTGGCTAGACTAAACGCGTTTCCCTCCAATGTTTTACAAGGGAGATATCAGCGAGACCCTTTAGCCGACAGACTTTGCTCCTGTGGAGCGAATACCCCTGACTCAATCCAGCATATATTGCTTGATTGTTCTTTATTCCATAACCTCCGTAAAGATTTATTTGGCAAGCTTTCTTTTTCTCCAGATTTGTCCATTCTGCCACCCTGTTATTATTTATTGAGTGATACTGAGGGGGTGGTTAGTGAGGCTGTGGCAAAATTTCTGGCTGACATCCTTAAATTTAATTCTGACCATGTATGAATGCATCTGTAAGCTCGGTTTTATTTTGATTTTATCTCCAATGTTTAAATTTTTATATTCTGTGTATTTTTATCTGAAGCTATTATGCCATTAAAGGTTTGGTATGGAATGCCAAAGGGAGTTCTGGCCATCACATTCCAAGGGACCACACACCTTTAAAATGCCTTCCCTCCATTGGAAATAATGCAGGATAAGGGCACCTTCTTTTGGGGCTCATAGAATTGGACCCCCTGGTCCAATCCTTTTGAAACATGGAGGGTATTTTGGGGAGAGGCACTGGATGCCATGCTGCAAATTTGGTGCTTCCACCTCCAAAAGCAGCCGCTCCTCCCCGAGCCCAGATACCCATGGATCACTTCTCCATTATACCCTATGACAATCAGTCTCCATAGGGAATAATGGCGTGCCCAGAAGACTTCCTCCCACCTCTTTCTGATGACCCTGAAGTGGGGGGAGGCTCTCCAAAATGGGAGATTGCCTGCCCCCACCTATGGATTGGCAACCCTACCACCAGCAGATATGGGGTAGGGCGGGGCATAAGGTTGATTGCTCCAGGTTGGAAAACTTTGGGGGTGGAACCTGGGGAGGGCAGGGATCTTAGTAGGGCACCGTGTCATAGAGTAAACACTCTCCAAAGCAAGCATTTTCTCTGGGGGATTTCAGTAGTCCTGGCAGCGGCGTCACTAGGGCGGGGCCAAGGGGGCCATCGGCCCTCCCCCAGAGCATTCTCATTGGCCCCAGGCACTGACCCATGACCCCCCCCCCCCAACAGGAAGGGGCTGGCCCTGGGACTAGAAGGCTGCTGCTGTGTGTGGGCTGGCCGGGATTCTGAAACCGGGGCTGCACTGCCGCCGGCTCAGCTAAAAGCGTGTGGGTGAGTGGGGGAAACTTAAATGCTGCAAAACTGGTATCTTGGATTACGGGGGCTGGTCATGTGACCAGAGGGTGGATGAGGGAGGGGCCATGTGAAGTGGGCGGGGTTGTGTGTGGAGGGGGTGACGCAGCCCTCCAAAAGGGGTGATGCCCAATGAGGGGGTGACTTGAATCAGTTACACCCCAGGGTGCAACCCACCCTAGTGATGCCTCTGAGTCCTGGAGATAACCTGTAATATTGGAGATCCCTGGGCCCAATATGAAGGTTGAGATCCTTAGTGATAAGTACGTCTTTGTCTCCAATTTATTGGAATCAGGAGACATCAATAAAATGAAGGAGGCAATTTAATAGACAGCTTCAAGAGGGGATTGGATAAACATATGGAGCAGAGGTCCATCAGTGGCTATTAGCCACAGCGTATTGATGGAACTCTCTGTCTGGGGCAGTGATGCTCTGTTTTCTTTGTGTTTGGGGGGCACAGTGGGAGGTCCCCAGTGAGGGACCTCCTGATGACCCTGGGGTTTTTTTGGCCACTGAGTGATAGAGAGTGTTAGACTGGATGGGCCATTGGCCTGATCCAACATTGGATAAACATATGGAGTTGGATAACATTGGGATTGGATAAACATATGGAGCAGAGGTCCATCAGTGGCTATTAGCCACAGCGTATTGATGGAACTCTCTGTCTGGGGAAGGGATGCTCTGTATTCTTGGTGTTTGGGGGGCACAGTGAGAGGTTCCCACTGATGGACCTCCTGATGACCCTGGGGGGGGGGGTTGCCACTGAGTGACAGAGAGTGTTGGACTGGATGGGCCATTGACCTGATCCAACATGGCTTCTCTTATGTCCTTATAAGGACTGGCATGCATGGCTTCTGAAACAGTTTGGATCAACCATAGAATGAGAAGGTATTCTCTACACCCCCACCCCCAAAAAGTGCATTGGAAGGCTGCAGTGCAGAGGCAGAAAAGAACACGGGAATATCTGGAGAAACATTCTTATAAGCATAAAACATTGTTCCAAGAAAGGCCAGAGAAGTAAGTGGTTCTAGTACTTCAGCATTACACACTTTTGCAATACAAAGTAACTTTCTCAACTGCGTGTGAAAATAATTGGTTCCTCTGATCTGGGGCTTTTTAGTTTGATGCTAGAGAAGTCTCACGGTTTCTGTTAGATCACTCTAGTCTGCATAAACTCATCAATGCTCTATTATCCCTATTCCTTTAAGTGCCTACCTGCCTGAGAATCTCTTTCATCACAGGCAGAAAAGTTTCCACCTTCTCTGCCTTATGAACTAGTTTGCAAGTAGCATTTAGTAATGATAAAGCTGGCTTATTTTTATCATCTGTGAAATCTGTAAATAAATAAGTTTTGGGTTTAAAGGTCAAGACCTGAACCTCGAATTAAACGCAATTTGTGGACGCTACTAGGACACAGATTAGGGTTTGCCAGCTTCAGGTTTGGAAATACCTGGCGATTTGAGGGGTGCAACCTGAGAAAGGTGAGGTGTGGAGAGGAGAGGAACTTGATGCCATACAGTCCATCTTCCAAGGCCGCCATTTTCTCCAAGGGAAGTGGTTTCTGTCGCTTGGAGGACAGTTGCAATCCCAGAAGATCTGCGGTCACCATCTGGAGGTTGACAGTCCTAGCACAGATCTCTGTAGCTACATCATTCTAGTGCAGCTGGCTTGCCAGGCTGAGCTGGACAAAGGAAATCCTGGCCACCACTATAATTTGACCATCCAGATGTAGCAGTAGAACTGGAATGCAAAGGAGAGTACAACCTAATGGAAAACAGGCTGTAGTCCAAATATTCAAATCAGCTAAAGCATCAAGCAACAGTTCATCTGTCTTGCTGGCATGATTGTTCAGATTATTCGCCCACATCCAAGTCCAGGATTTCAAGAACTGGGTTCTTGCCAATGTGTATGCATCACCTGTATCAGATGTTTCTGTGTAACTCTGGCATATCTTGTATCAAATGTGTTATGTATTGACTTAAGATGGTACCGCATGGCGAGCCCTACAGAAGGCGACCCCTGGGTCCCCGGATGTAGCTCACCTGTCTCCCCGCCCACCAAGACCTGGGGCGGGAAGTTTGTACTGGCCAGGATTGGCCTGGTCAAAACCAGGGGGGCTGTCCGGGTGATGTATATAAGTGGGGCCCGGCCCGCGTGTTCCTTTGTCTGGTAATGTACTTTCAATAAAGAATGTTGCCTTCAAACCGTCTCGGTTCTCAGTACATTACAAAATGCTTCTGTGTAGTCATGCTTCTTGCACTAAATATTATGTCTTTGGAACGATATGGTAAGTATTCTCTCTGCCCTGGCTAAAAAGGCTTCTCTGTGGACTGAGTCACATTCCTAAGTGCAGCTGTGAAAGTCATCTGTTATCTGTGCAGACAGAGACATTAACTTTCAATTCTTCAGAAAGCACTCTTGAACTGTTGGGGAGGGGGCACCTATCTGAGAAGACCCTTTGAAATATTTTCCATATTTGCTTCAGCCTAGCTCACTTACATAAAAAACAGTTAGGGCAAGATATAAAGGTATTACCTGGTGGGGTCAGTTCTAACAAAGAATGTCTTGACTGTGTGCATGATGCTAATTTAATAGAGCCTTATTTGAATTACATCAAAGAGGCTGAGTTAATGAGAACTGCACTGAACTTGACACATGAATGATCTAAAAGACTGATTCACAACTTTCTCATGCTGAAACTGAGGAAAATGTAAAAATGATTCCCCAGTGAGTCTAGGACTGTTGGTAACCAGATGGAAGCACTAAACACCTTGCTATCATTTGGCTAACCTGATTGTAGGCGATGAACCCTATAGTTCAAGGAGGCGATATAGCTATGCTTTCTTAATCACCAGCATGAGGGTAGAAAGGGCACAGACTGAATGGTCAGTGCTCTAAGGGTTCTAGTGCCTGGACATTTAGTCAAGACATGATGGAGAAGTTCTGAAAGTCAACCTCATCAGAAAGAAAAACAAAACAAAACCATGTCCTTTGGTACCTCTTAAACTGCAGATCACAGGACAGAGTAATGTTTTTCCCGAACTGCCTTCTTGATCTTATCCTTGAGGAATCAGTTGCGTTCCAGATTCTTAAAGAAGAATTCGTACCGAAACTTCAAAAAATAATGAATACGATAAGATTAAATGGGAAAATACCTAATTCATGGAAAGAAGCTGTAATTTCGTTGATTCCAAAGGAAGATAGAGATGTCACGAATGTAAAGAATTATAGACCAATTTCATTACTAAATAATGACTATAAGATGTATACAAGAATCCTGGCAGAACGGCTTAACAATATTTAATAAATTTTATATGGGACCAGCCAGTATACTATTGGGAAGCTGCTGGTAGGCCAATTTGGTAGGATGGGGGACTTCAAATATTTTTAAATATATTTTATTTTATTGAATCTAATCCAATACAAATAAATGAAATAAATATCACCTTAAAAAGGTAAAGGTAGCCCCCTGTGCAAGCACCAGTCATTTGTTACTCTAGTGTGACTTTGCTTACACAATGTTTTTGTGGCAGACTTTTTACAGGGTGGTTTGCCATTGCCTTCCCCAGTCATCTACACTTTCCCCCCAGCAAGCTGGGTCCTCATTTTACCGACCACGGAAGGATGGAAGGCTGAGTCAACCTGGAGCCGGCTACCTGAACCAACTTCCGCTGGAATCGAACTCAGGTCGTGAGCAGAGAGTTCAGACCGCAGTGCTGCAGATAAGTGGTTCTCCATGTGGATGGATGACCACCATGTTAAAACTACTTGGTAAAGGGTTATCAGAATCCATCCATCCGAGTGCTCCTGTGAAAAGGAACTTAGAAATTAGCACATTTCTGTAAAAAAAAAAAAATCAGTTTATATGAGATTGTCTGCTTCAGGAATACACTCAAGGGGAAAAAAAACTGCTGCACAAATGAAGAGCTCTAGCAGTAGTCGCCATGGCTTCCAGGTGTTTCATCAAAGTCCTTCAAATCTACTCTGAATTTGCCCTCGGGGGAAAAGTTAGTGTCAATTGATGGATACACAGATTGCCTTCTTCCCTCTCCAGCTGCCCCAACGATTGTGCTACTGATATCAAGACTGTTTTCATTTTCTATGAAATTCCTTTTGCCTTACCAGGACTCTCCACACCTTTAGTTTCACCTTTGGCAAAAATTCGAGAAGAATGTTGAAATTTATGCTACACCCTGTTGGTAACATGTAGAAAGGGCCCCGCAGTGCAGAGTGGTCAAGCTGCAGTACTGCAGTCGCAGCCCTCTGCTCATGACCTGAGTTCGATCCCAGCGGAAGCTGCTTTCAGGTAGCTGGCTCCAGGTTGACTCAGCCTTCCATCCTTCCGAGGTCGGTCAAATGAGTCCCCAGCTTGCTGGGGGGGAAGTGTAGAGGACTGGGGAAGGCAATGGCAAACCACCCTGTAAAAAGTCTGCTGTGAAAACGTCATGATGTGATGTCACCCCAGAGTCGGAAATGACTGGTGCTTGCACAGGGGACTACCTTTACCTAGAAAGAGCCCCATGGCACAGAGTGTTAAAGCTGCAGGACTGCAGTCCTAAACTCTGCTCACAACCTGAGTTTGATCCCGGCTGAAGCTGGGCTCAGGTAGCCGGCTCAAGGTTGACTAAGCCTTCCATCCTTCTGAGGCTGGTGAAATGATTACCCAGCTTGCTGGGGGGAAATGTAGATGACTGAGGAAGGCAATGGCAAACCACCCCATAAAAAGTCTGCTGTAAAAACGTTGTGAAAGCAACGTCACCCCAGAGTCGAAAACGACTGTTGCTTGCACAGGGGAATACCGTTACCTTTTGGGGTTTTTTTAAAATCTTTTTTAACATGTAAGAAGTTTATCTACCTGTAACCTTCCTTCAAAATCCTTGCAGGTTATCATTGTGAGTGGGACCTCTCTAATTCACTCTGGCTGGTTTCGCTGTGAAATTGACACCATTTTATCCCATTGCGAAAAAAATCCGCTTTGAACCGTTTCTGGGCTATCAGACAGACACTGCTGAAGTGGCAGGATCCCGGCAGCCGTCAGTGGTTGCCCATTCACATGGCTAGCCCGGCTCAACCATGAACCTGCTGCGAAAAGGGTTGTCTTTTGAAAAAAAAAAGACCCTGTGTGTGCGCTCAGTTGGAGAACCACATGAGCGCACCTCATAGAGGGGTTGGGGGAAAAAAAAACCAAGCCCAAACTTCCTGGAAATGGCTCAGCCGGATCACACAGCTCTTCCACTTATGAATCGCCCCAGGGCATTCAGAAAGCAGTCGATTATGCGACCTACATCTGGTTCAGGGGGATGCTACCGGGAAAAGTCCAGGTAGCTTTTTGATGTGGATAGGAGGCATCTGGAGACGGGGTGAGAATGGGAACAGCTCGGTGGGTAGATGTGGCTCATGCGATTGTACACTTTTAATCCAAATGGGAAACGGGGCTAGGCTGGGTCAAATCTTATGTGTGAAACCACCCTCTGAGCTGAATCCAGTCAGCTTTTTACACTCAAATTCACCTCCTTACCAGAGCACCCATTCCATACTGTTTTTGCTCTTGCAGAGGAGCGGCTGGGGCCCAGTGGAAGAGCCTCTGATTCGCATGCAGGAAGTCCCAGGTGCAGTCTTCAGCATCTCCAGTTACAAAGGGTTAGGCAATAGATGATGTGAAAGACCTCTGCCTGAGACCCTGGAGAGCCAGTCTGAGTAGACAATGCTGATAGAGGTGGATCAGTAGTCTAATTCAGTATAAGACAGCTTCATTTGTAGTGGTTTTGGGCAGGAGCTCACAGGAGCGGAGCTCTGGAACCTCTAAATTTTATGATGTTCTTGCTTTCTTACGCCCTCCTCCCAAATACGTGCTTCTGGGTTCCATTGTTCAAACCCCCTTTGAGAATTCTGTTGAACTCTAAAATTTGACAAACTTTCTGATATTTACTCTAAAATTTGACAAACTTTCTGATATTTCACCACACAAAAATGGGAAAATAACCAAAACCTATAAAGCAGACAGATGGAAATCATCGTGCCACTGTGGCAAACTAGGAGAAAGTCATTTAAAAAGCAGGATAGGAGTAAGGCTTTATAATGACAATTCTAATTCAAGAAGCATTTGAAGGTAGATGCTAAACTGATCTAACTTAGTCCACCTTCAGGTGATGTCAGGGGTGTGTGGCATATGCAAATGAGTTGTGCTCATGAACTCTGGCACCACTTTTTCCACAAAAGGACCCCCGCTTGTGATCATATGTGATTCCCAGCGCAACTCTTTTTTTCTAAGGATAAAAGCTGATCAGAGCCAACCCTTTGAGTTTCATTTAAAGGCTAATTTTTTATTCTTTCTTCCAATGTTGTTTTTTTTTAATGCTGAGAATGTAATTTGGGTTGGGTACCAGGTTTGGATTTATTGATTGATTGATTTGATTTGAGTTTTAACCCGCCCTCCTTGTAGAAGGACATACATTTAGCGGCCGCAGATTGGTAAAGCAGCAGTACTGCAGTACTGTGGTCTGAACTCTTTGCTCATGACCTGAGTTTGATTCCGGCAGAAGCTGGATTCAGGAAGCTGGCCCAAGGTTGACTCAGCCTTCCATCCTTCCGAGGTTGGTCAAATGAGTACCCAGCTTGCTGGGGCGAAAGTGTAAATGACTGGGGAAGGCAATGGCAAACCACCCCATGAAAAGTCTGCCGTGAAAATGTTGTGAATGCAATGTCACCCCAGAGTTGGAAACAACTGGTGCTTGCACAGGGGACCTTTCCTTTCCTACTCGTAGAACAGGCTCAGGGCGGGTTACATCATAAAAACAGTCAACAGTAAAAACAGTAAAAGACTAGTTTAAAATCTAAAATTAGACAGACTAAGATGGCAGATTCTGCCTCACAGACATGGCCTATTGTCCTATTGTCAGGGGAGGGACAGTGGCTCAGTGGTAGAGCATCTGCTTGGGAAGCAGAAGGTCCCAGGTTCAATCCCTGGTATCTCCAAAAAAGGGTCCAGGCAAATAGGTGTGAAAAACCTCAGCTTGAGATCCTGGAGAGCCACTGCCAGTCTGAGAAGACAATATTGACTTTGATGGACCAAAGGTCTGATTTAGTGTAAGGCAGCTTCATATGTTCAGGTCCAGCAGATCTTGTAGTGCTGGGATGGAATGAGGGGGGGAGGCCGATAACAAGTGACGCCCACTGCCTCAGCTGAAAGCCTGGCAAAAGATCTCTGTTTTACATGCCCTGTGGAATTGAAGCAGATCCCCCAGGGCTCGGATCTCCAGAGGGACCTCATTCCGCCAGGCAGGGGCCAGGGATGAAAAGACCCTGGCCTTCGTCAAGTTCAGATGGACGTCTCTGGATGAGATTGACAGAGTTCCAATCCCCCTTGAAGCTATCTGTTTCTCAGGTTCCCCGGGAGATATTGCTGCCCTCTCTGCTGTATCTATCAGGATACATTTCCAGCAGAGACGCTAGTTCTCCTAAAACAATACCCAAATGACTTTTACAGCCTTTTAAACGCTTCTACATCAATATAAGTAAAAATTACATCTCTGTTCACTTTTCCCAGCCCCCTTAAGGTTCCTGATGCAAGATCAATGCGAAAAGCATAACTCGGCTAAGTAACGTGGATAATTGAATTATCTTTGACATACATTTTGCGTGTCTGGAAAATTCACCCCGCCTGCATTAGATTGGAGCTTCATCATTAAGCGGCACTCAAGGATTTCTTTGCCATCTCTTCCATCATCACATGGGGCTGGTTTCTCCAAAGAGCCGTTTTCTCTCTTATAAATTAATAAGGATATCTCTTACTCATTGTTACACGGGATCCCTAGCGAAATGCCTTGACAGGCAAAGTAAATGAAGAATAATAAAAGTTAAATTACTTATTTGTAATGCAAGCTAACGAATGCATTCCCTTCTCCAAGGCTGCTAAAAGAATTTCGTACTCAATCAGCTTTCCTCCGTCCAGAGATTCATTATATAAAGTGCCTATTTATTTAGTTATGGTTTTATTTGAGCTGTTAGCAGGTCCCATTAAAAAAAAAAAATTGGAGCAATGGTTGGTTGGTGTCATCTACTTCGTTTGGCTCCAGTTGATGGATTGCGGGATTCACTGCCAGTGAGTGTAGTGACGGCCACTTAAAGAGATGGCTCTAAAAAAGGGGCTAGACAGATTCATGGAAGACATAGATCCAGGGGGACAGCTGTGTTGGTCTGAAGCAAGAGAACAAAGCAGTAGTCCAGTAGATAAAACAGTAACATGTCAGAATGTGAGAATGTCTGTTCATTACTCTAAAACATTCTGACACCTTTTATTGGTTTCCCACGCAAATGCTATCCAGGCCAAGGCTGATTTTGCATTCACCTTACGCCGCTCTCACATTTGTCTTCTCAGCAAGGCTCCCCTCCGATTTCCCACGATCTGCCCCGGAGCTTCAGAAAGCATTGGCATTTTCGCACAGCAAACAGAAACAGCAAAAAACCAGTTTCTGTTCACTGTGCGAAAACGCCGATGCTTGCTGCAGCTCCGGGGCAGATAGTGGGAAATCGGAAGGGAGCCTTGCTGAGAAGACAAACGTGAGAGTGGCGTAAGGTGAGTGCAAAATCGGTCCAAATGTTCTTTCAATTTGTTAATTTCGCCATTTTGCCATTGGATTCTAACTTTGTACCGCTTTGCATTTTTAATCACTACCCACCAGCTATATGTAGCTCTACTCACAGTACCCCATTCCCTCGTCTGAAGAAGTACGCATGCATAAGAAAGCTTACATTCTGAATAAAACTTGCTTGGTCTTAAAGGTGCTACTGGACTCCTACTTTGTTCTGTTGCTTCAAACCAGTATGGCTGCCCACCTGGATCTATCTGCAGAAGAAGGCTGTAGATTTATACCACACCCTTCTGTCTGAATCAGAGACTCAGAGCGGCTTAGATTCTCCTATATCTTCTCCTCTCACAACAGACACCCTGTGAGGTGGGAGGGGCTGGAGAGGGCTCTCACAGCAGCTGCCCTTTCAAGGACAACTCCTGTGATGGCTATGGCTAACCCAAGGCCATTCCAGCAGCTGCAAGTGAAGGAGTGGGGAATCAAACCCGGTTCTCCCAGATAAAAGAGCTCTGGCTGACCCGAGGCCATTCCAGCAGCTACAAGTGGAGGAGTGGGGAATCCAACCCGGTTCTCCCAGATAAGAGAGCTCTGGCTGACCCGAGGCCATTCCAGCAGCTGCAAGTGGAGGAGTGGGGAATCCAACCCGGTTCTCCCAGATAAGAGAGCTCTGGCTGACCTGAGGCCATTCCAGCAGCTGCAAGTGGAGGAGTGGGGAATCAAACCCGGTTCTCCCAGATAAGAGAGCTCTGGCTGACCCGAGGCCATTCCAGCAGCTGCAAGTGGAGGAGTGGGGAATCAAACCCGGTTCTCCCAGATAAGAGAGCTCAGGCTGACCTGAGGCCATTCCAGCAGCTGCAAGTGGAGGAGTGGGGAATCAAACCCGGTTCTCCCAGATAAGAGAGCTATAGCTGAACCAAGGCCATTCCATCAACTGCAAGTGGAGGAGTGGGGAATCAAACCCGGTTCTCCAGGATAAGAGAGCTCTGGCTGACCCGAGGCCATTCCAGCAGCTGCAAGTGGAGGAGTGGGGAATCAAACCCGGTTCTCCCAGATTAATAGAGCTCTGGCTGACCCGAGGCCATTCCAGCAGCTGCAAGTGGAGGAGTGGGGAATCCAACATGGTTCTCCCAGATAAGAGAGCTGTGGCTGACCCAAGGCCATTCCAGCAGCTGCAAGTGGAGGAGTGGGGAATCAAACCCAGTTCTCCCAGATAAGAATCCTCACACTTAATCACTACACCCAACTGGGTCTCTTAGAGCTATGGCTGACCCAAGGCCATTCCTGTCAGAACTTGTAACTTTCATATATGCTGTGAGCCACACTGACTCCATATTGCAAGCCCACACTAACACATAATGCTTTGCCTCTGTGACTAACACCCCAAATGCTTTGCATTTCAAACACCCTGTGAATCTTGGAGGGTGACAGATAACCTCTGGTCAACATCTGCAGATGGCCGTTTGAAGCCAGGCCGAACAGGCCTTCCCAGCGGGAATGCATCCTCCCTTCTGATAATGATCCCTGAGAATGAGACACTTGTCTGTACCCCGTGTGAAAGATGGTTTTATTGTTGCTGTTCTAACCACATAAAATGTAACTAGATGCCAGGCCTCGGCATCAGTGTTATCTTGTAGCCTCAGCATTGCAGTTCTTGAATAAACGCCTATACTTTGCAACAGGTTTGGACTCTGTTTGACGTTCTGCCAGTTCTGACAATTCCAGCAGGTGCAAGTGGAGGAGGGAGGAATCCAACCCAGTTCTCCCAGATAAGAGTCCGCACACTTAATCTCTACACCCAACTGGGTCTCTTAGAGCTATGGCTGACCCAAGGCCATTCCAGCAGGTGCAAGTGGAGGAGGGAGGAATCCAACCCGGCTCTCCCAGATAAGAGTCTGCACACTTAACTGGTCTAACTGATTAGAATCAATGGACCAGAGCCACTCCTCATCAAACCACATGCAGTGCATGACTTTAAATATTCCAACTTCCTTTGGGACTGATGCTGTCTTGGGTCCTTGGCACGAAGCACATTCTTTTTGGATACCATCAGTATTGAATAGCTAGCTTCTTGCTGTATGGAGTTGGGTAGGAAACCGACCTTCAGAGCACATTAGGTGCATTGTTATTAGTGGATTATGCTTATGTTACACTGTTCAAAATGAAAACACTGCAAGTGAAAACAGGAACCTATATGAGGTTGTCTTATGCTGACCACCGGGCTAGATAACTCCGTGCTGTCACCACCAGGCTAGATAACCCAATGCAGCTGAGAATACAAGTAAAGTTGTTTACCATCCGAGTGTCAACAGCTGCAAGTTCCTCTTCGTTAAACTTTCAGGTGTTGACACATGGCTTCAAGAGAGCCAGTTTGGTGTGGTGGTTAAGTGTGCGGACTCTTATCTGGGAGAACCGGGTTTGGTTCCCCACTCCTCCAGTTGCTGCTGCTGGAACGGCCTTGGGTCAGCCATAGCTTTCATAGGAGTTGTCCTTGAAAGGGCAGCTGCTGTGAGAGCCCTCTCAGCCCCACCCACCTCGCAGGGTGTTTGTTATGCGGGGGAGGTGGAGATAAAGGAGATTGTGAACCACTCTGCGATTCGGAGTGGAGGGCAGGATATAATGGTGTAAGCCGCCCTGAGTCCGCTTGCGGAGAGGGCAGGATATAAATGAAAAGTAATAAATAATAAATAAATAAATCCGATGTCATCTTCTTCTTCTTCTTCTTCTTCTTCTTCTTCTTCTTCTTCTTCTTCTTCTTCTTCTTCTTCTTCTTTCAGTTTATTACGATAATGACATGGCAGGCTAGACAGGCATTGCTAAAACTGGCTTTGGCAGTAAAAGCCCTTCTACATATACATTGAGTAGGACCATTAGACCATTCAAGCATTAGGTGCCAAAAAGCATTCCCTCCCCCAAATATTTAGTCCCAGCAGTCCCTTCAAATGCAGGTGCAAGCATGTGAACCAGACTCCCTAGCCTTGAAGTGTTTGGCACAGAGTGATAGTGGATATCTTATGGTTTCATGATGGGGAGGGATGGTGGCTCAGTGGTTGAGCATCTGCTTGGTAAGCAGAAGGTCCCAGGTTCAATCCCTGGTGTCTCCAACTAAAAAGGGTCCAGGCAAATAGGTGTGAAAAATCTCAGCTTGAGACCCTGGAGAGCCGCTGCCCGTCTGAGTAGACAATGCTGACTTTGATGGACTGAGGGGTCTGATTCAGTGTAAGACAGCTTCATACAGAATGCAAGATAGCATGCATAACTAAAGCGGTGAGGTTACTACAGGGCATGGTAACAATCAAAAGCAGGTGGAGTTCAAAGGGTAGAGGTTACAGAATACATCCCGGCAAGTACTTCTTGACACCATGGTATCCAAGGCCCTTTTAACTGAAGTCATCCACAATGAAATCCAGAATCTTCCACACTCAGAACATGTGCTCCATTATTGAATTGCAGTTCCTAACACTATCATATTGCACAAAGGGTTGCAGAAGGGTGCATCCATGTGTTAATGCCCTCTAGAATATCCTATCATCAAAGGCCTAGCTCAGAACTTGCAAACTGAGGGCCATGGCTTCCTTTATTACAAAATCCATTTATTTGATACGTATGGTTTACTTCATCTATATCCCTCTCTTCCCAACAGGGACCCAAAGTGGTTCGCATCTTTCTTGCATCCTCCACCTTGTCACCACAACCACCCTGAAATGCTGAGAAGGTGTGGCCACAGCAGCGCCACCGCAACACAATAGGCCAGGTAGGTGGCTACCTAGGGTGCCACCTGGCTGCTGGGGCGAAGGTAAGGGTCGGGTGCCCCCTCCCTGCTCGCACCCCACCGCCCCCTGTGCACTTGCCTCGGAGGCACTCGGAGCAGCTCCAAACGCCTCCACGGCAAGCAAGCGTGCCAGCTGTCATCCTCACTCAGCCCCTTCTGGGTCTGCGCTAGGGTTGCCAAGTCTGATTCAAGAAATATCTGGGGACTTTGGGGGTGGAGCCAGGAGACATTGGGGGTGGAGCCAGGAGCAAGGCTGTGACAAGCATAATTGAACTCCAAAGCGAGTTCTGGCCATCACATTTAAAGGGACCGCACACCTTTTAAATGCCTTCCCTCCACTGGAAATAATGAAGGATAGGGGTACCTTCTTTTGAGGCTCATAGAATTGGACCCCCTGGTCCAATCCTTTTGAAACTTGGAGGGTATTTTGGGGTGAGGCACTTGATGCTATGCTGCAAATTTGGTGCCTCTGTCTCAAAAAACAGCCACCCCAGAGCTCCAGATACCTGCAAATCAATTCTCCATTATACCTATGGAATTGGTCTCCATAGGGAATAATGGAGTCCCCAGCAGACATTTCCCTCCCCCCCCCTCTGCTTTCTGAGGACCCTGAAGGGGGGGAGGTTCTCCAAACCCGGGGGAACCCCTGCCCCCACCCGGGAATTATCAAGCATACAGCACACAGCATCCACGAAAAACCAGCCTCAGGTATGAAAATAATCACAAATTTATCACAAATAATAAATATAAAGCACTTAGACAAGAGTGCAATAAGTCACACCCAACCCAAAGTCCTTTCATTTAAGTCCCAAATCCTTATTCTTTAAAGTGGTAGTCCGCGGTGATAGACAAGCCGTGAAGATAGAGTTCAATGCTCCCAAAGTTCTTCCAACAGTAGCCTGTGTAAAGACGACTAGCAGCAAAGTGCAATGCCACACAATGGAACTTCAAATTAAGCAGGCTCCATTTGTTACAACGTTTAAGCCTTTATTTGGTAGTTCATAGTTTCTGAGCGCAGCTAGATTGGAACTGATACTTTTCCGTAGAAGCATAGATATTTTAACAGTTTGTACATCAAAGGGTTTCAAAACAATCTGCATTCCCACAATGGAGTGATACATTTCACACAGTTGTTTCCTCTTATCTCGTTGTGGTTCTCATTCTCACAGGGACGGCCAAACCGGCCTTCCCTGAGGCATTTTCTCTTCAAAGGATGTTTGGCTTTGTTAGTATCAGGAACAGGAATTCACACTACTGTTAGTAGCAACTTTACTTCTGCTTTGATATGCATAGTTTCTACTTGGGATTAATAACATAGCACAGAAAATGGAGTCAGTTAAGCTAAGCAGTTAAGAACATAAGAACATAAGAGAAGCCATGTTAGATCAGGCCAATGGCCCATCCAGTCCAACACTCTGTGTCACTCAGTGGCAATTTTTTTTTATATCTACACACACACTGTGGCTAATAGCCACTGATGGTCCTCTGCTCCATATTTTTATCTAAACCCCTCTTGAAGCTGGCTATGCTTGTGGCCGCCACCACCTCCTGTGGCAGTGAATTCCACATGATAATCACCCTTTGGGTGAAGTAGTACTTCCTTTTATCCGTTTTAACCTGTCTGCTCAGTTCATCTTCGTTTCAACCCAACATTACATCGTATCATAATAACTTTCCAGTGTCTGACATGCAAGACCGCAACAGGGATGCACGTATCGCCCTTTTTCACACGAGGCTTCTCCAAGCTTCCAAATTATTCAAATCTTTCATACAGGGCACGTAGCTCAAAATCTCTGCAGATTATCAGCGTTGGCCGTGACTTATTGCACTCTTGTCTAAGTACTTTATATTTATCAATTGCGATAAATTTGTGATTATTTTCCTACTCGAGGCCGGTTTTTCATGGATGCTGTGTGCTGTATACTTGCTTCTCTTTTCCACGTTACTCTTTGGGTTGCTACCCTGGGGATTGGCTACCCTAGTCTGCAACAAAGCACAGACCTGGGAAGGCTGAGTGGGGTGACACGTGCCCCTTGCCTGGGGTGAGGGGAACCCCGGTGTCAGCCCTGCACAACAGAATGGGGATTTGAACCTAATCCTAATCCGGCACTCTAACTACTACACCATAGCAGTTCCCAATATCTTCAGAAAACCAGGGAAGCTGAAAGCGAGCATTGCAGCTCTGCACAATTAATTTCTATTGTGTGTGGAATCAGCACATGACAACCATGCCATGTACGAATAACAGATACTTTTTTTTAAATCCGTCCTTTAAATAATATTGGCCCCGTCCTAGCTGAATAATGAAATTAAGAGCTGTCGCTTTCTTATCAGCATGGTTTCTCCTGTAGCTTCTTAAAGCCATTAAAATTGATTAAGATTAAGAGATGGAGAGAGCTGAGTTGTGTTACCTTTGGTACAGATTCTTTCGTTCCTTAGATCTGATCAAATTAAATGGAGAATCACGTTAAGCGCCAGTGGAGGAAATGAGCTAGAAGCTGCAGGGTTTGAAATTTCTCTCCTCATTTGTTCTATTTGTTTAGAAAGAGATGTTGCCCAGGCTTATTAGCCTGAAAACATTTGCTTAAAGGGCACAAATCGGCCAGTACTAAATACAAACCACATCTTAACGAATAGCCATTGTCAGTTAGGTGACCAAATCATTGCATAGCATTTGGCACAGGGTGATAGTGGATATGTGATGGTTACATGATGGAGAGGGATGGTGGCTCAGTGGTCGAGCATCTGCTTGGTAAGCAGAAGGTCCCAGGTTCAATCCCCAGCATCTCCAACCAAAAAGGGTCCAGGCAAATAGGTGTGAAAAACCTCGGCTTGAGACCCTGGAGAGCTGCTGCCAGTCTGAGTAGACAATACTGATTTGGATGGACCAAGATAGAATAGGTGAAGAAGATATTGGATTTATATCCCGCCCTCCACTCCGAAGAGTCTCAGAGCGGCTCACAATCTCCTTTACCTTTCTCCCCCACAACAGACACCCTGTGAAGTAGGTGGGGCTGGAGAGGGCTCTCACAGCAGCTGCTCTTTCAAGGACAACCTCTGCCAGAGCTATGGCTGCCCCAAGGCCATTCTAGCAGGTACAAGTGGAGGAGTGGGGAATCAAACCCGGTTCTCCCAGATAAGAGTCCGCACACTTAACCACTACACCAAACTGGCTCTCCAACCACTACACCAAGATAGCTCACATAAATAAAGTGGTGAGGTTACTGCAGGGCATGGTAGCAATCAAAAGCAGGTGGAGTTCAAAGGGTAGAGGTTACAGAATACATCCCGGCAAGTACTTCTTGACACCATGGTATCTGAGACCTTTTTAACTGAAGTCACCCCAACGAAATCCGGAATCCTCTACACTCAGAACATGTGCTCCGTTATTGAATTGCAATTCCTAACACTATCATATTGCACAAAGCGTTACAGAAGTGTGTATCCATGTGCTAATGTCCTCTAGAATATCCTATCATCAAACGCCTAGCTCAGAACTTGCAAACCGAGAGCCATGGCTTCCTTTACTACAAAATTCGTTTATTTTGTATGTATTGCTTACTGCATTTATATCCCTCCTTTCTTCCCAATGGGGATCCAAAGAGGGCTGCATCTTTCTTGCATCCTCCGCCTTATCAGTACAACCACATGACAAAAAATCAGTCAGTACTCAATACGAACCACGTCTTAACAAATAGGCATTGTCAGTTAGGTGACCAAATAATTGCATAGAGATCTAATCATTGTGTGGCGGTAGGGTGGCCATTTTTTTCTCCAGGCCAGTTCAGCCAGAGATCCTGGAGGCTTTTTGCCATCTTCTGGGCAAGGAGCAGGGGGTGAATTCCCTGCATTGTGCAGGGGGTTGGACTGGGGGCAGTGTTCCCTCTAAGCTGCGTTAGTGCAAGCTAGCTCAAAGGGGTTTTTTGGCTCTGGCTCACACATTCAATTTTAATTTAATTTTACTTTTTTTTTCAATTTATGCCCGGCCCTATCCCGCGAGCGGCCTCAGGGTGGCTTACAACCGTAAAACAACGTTAAAACAAATCACTTCAAAAAACATCACCACAGAAATGTCAATCAGATTCGAGAGCAGTAATCAGTACAACAACCCACACAATATTGTGGAGGCTGGAAGCTTTCGACACAGCTTGAGCAGCGTGATGGTTGGGTGCTGGGAAGTGGGGGAGTGATGACGTCATAGGACACTGGCTGGATCAAGTAAAAGCCTGGTAGAAGAGCTCTGTTTTACAGGTCCTGCGGAACTTGGATAAGTCCTGCAGGGCGTGACTCTTCAACAGGAGCTCATTCCACTGGGTAGGGGCCCAGACTGAAAAGGCCCTGGCCCTCGTCAAAGCCAGATGGGCATCCTTAGGCCAACGGATCACAAGAAGATGTGTAGCTGACCACAGTGCCCAGAGGGAAGTCATATGGAGAGAGGCAGTCCTAAAAATATGCAAGCTCCAGGCCGTAAAGGGCCTTAAAGGGAAGAAGAAGAAGAAGAAGAAGAAGAAGAAGAAGAAGAAGAAGAAGAAGAAGAAGAAGAAGAAGAAGAAGAAGAAGAAGAAGAAGAAGATAATGATGATATTGGATTTATATCCCACCCTCCACTTCAAATCTCAGAGTCTCAAAGCGGCTCACAATCTTCTTTATCTTCCTCCCCCACAACAGACACCATGTGTAGTGGCGGGCCTGAGAGGGCTCTCCCAGCAGCTGCCCTTTCAAGGACAACCTCAGAGCTATGACTGACCCAAGGCCATTCCAGCAGGTGCAAGTAGAGGAGCGGGGAATCAAACCTGGTTCTCCCAGATAATAGTCCACACACTTAACCATTACACCAAACTGGCCAATAGGACCAATACCTTGGCATATTTTTGTCTCAGCTCAGGAAAAAAATGGCTTCAGAGCAAACTAATCGATGTAGTAGCTCACAACTTTAATGGCAGTAACTCACAAAGTAGATTTTTTTTGCTCACAAGACTCCGTGGCTTAGAGGAAGTATTGACTGGAGGTCCCTTCCACTCTATGATTCTTTGAACGGTCTGCCCTCTGATCATATCACATGGGGAGATACCACTGTTCTAAGCTCACAGATCTGGACATGATTACTTGGGTGAAATGGCACTTTGTCCGCAAGGCAGCTTGTACAGAATGCACAGCCCTGCGAGATGAATATTTCATTTTGCTCTCTTCTCATGCTCAGAAGCTAGTTTAACACTGCTTTTTCAGGTAAACAAGAGGTTTACATCTACCTGGTTTGTTGACTAGGGCAAATATTCCCAACTGTTTTCATGATTCTCAAGTCCAAATTTGACTTTGTAAAAACGTCTGCTGTGAAAACGTTGTGAAAGCAATGTCACCCCAGAGTCAGAAACTACTGGTGCTTGCACAGGGGACTACCTTTACCTTTATATATACGAAACACTTTAAAGCTCTACCAAAACAGAGCCTCCGTTTGCAGCATTTCAGCACTGGTGCTTTGGCGAAATGTGGGGGAGAGGGCGAAAGAGAATGTCTCAGGTATCACTGTCTGGGCAAGGACTCCAAGCTTCTCTGTTAGTACAGATGTTCACTTGGGAAAGCTGTTTTGCTTCCTACTCTAATGGCTCTAAAAATATTAAAAAGGTAAAGGTCGTCCCCTGTGCAAGCGCCAGTCGTGTCCGACTACGGGGTGATGTTGCTCTCACAATGTTTTCACGGCAGACTTTTTATGAGGTGGTTTGCCATTGCCTGCTCTACTCACGACCTGAGTTTGATCCCTGGCGGAAGCTGGGTTTTCAGGTAGCCAGCTTGAGGTTGACACAGCCTTCCATCCTGCCGAGGTCAGTAAAATGAGTATCCAGCTTGCTGGGGGGAAAGTGTAGATGCCTGGGGAAGGCAATGGGAAACCACCCCGTAAAAAGTCTGCCGTGAAAACGTTGTGAAAGCAACGTCACCCCAGAGCTGGAAACGACTGGTGCTTGCACAGGGGACCTTTCCTTTTTCCCTTGCCATTACCTTCCCCAGTCATCTACACTTTCCCCCCAGCAAGCTGGGTACTCATTTTACCAACCTTGGAAGGATGGAAGGCTGAGTCAACCTTGAGCCAGCTACCTGAACCCAGCTTCTGCCGGGATCGGACTCAGGTCGTGAACAGAGCTTAGGACTGCAGTACTGCAGCTTTACCACTCTGCACCACAGGGCTCTTCTAAAAATATTAGCCAATGATAAAATATTCACCAAAGATTATATATAATGGGCAAACCCGTCTCCCCCCTCCCACATTGCCATAACTCATCATCACCCAATCCACCCAATGCCATTTGACTACATTAATATACACATTAGGTCATTATGCACTTTTTTGGGCAATGGGCAATAAAAGATTCATTTCTCCCCCGCGAAACGGCATCCCATAGGAGAAGAAAAAAATCACCACCTCCCCGCAAAATACAGCCCTGCCATTTTGTTTCCCTTCTAAATAATAACTTAGACTCGAAACAGAGATAAATGAAAAGGGAAAAGCAATTTTCTCAAAGGCACGCCTGGAAATCTTGTTCCGCTGCTGCCGCGGTTGTTCATTATTGGAGAATTAAGAGCCATTCCTATCCGATGCCAAGTGCTCAGTGTATTTCCCCCTTTTTAATCACAACAAACAGGAATGGCATGATGGACCCCAATCACAAGAACTACTGATTCCATTATCTCCACAGCCCTGGCAAGTCACATAGCACAGTGGCCATGAAACCACCACTGGCACTTTAAGCTATTGCCATCCAAAAAGCTTGGCTAAGAGCTGTTGTGAATGTGCCAATCAGATACGTCTGCATTGATGGTTGCCATACGGCTCCTGTATTACGAACTTGCTGGTATAAGGCTGCCATGTGTTGTTCTGCTAGAGTTTCCAGCTCTGGGTTGGGAAATACCTGGAGGTTTTTTTTTTGGGGGGGGGGTTGGGGGGGCAGCTGGAGAGGGCAAGGTTTGGGAAGGGGAGGAACCTCAGCATGGCAAAGTGGTAGAGCCAGTTTGGTGTAGTGGTTAAGTGTGCGGACTCTTATCTGGGAGAACCGGGTTTGATTCCCCCCTCCTCCACTTGCAGCTGCTGGAATGGCCTTGGGTCAACCATAGCTCTGGCAGAGGTTGTCCTTGAAAGGGCAGCTGCTGGGAGAGCCCTCTCCAGCCCCACCCACCTCACAGGCTGTCTGTTGTGGGGGAGGAAGGTAAAGGAGATTGTGAGCCGCTCTGAGACTCTTCGGAGTGGAGGGCGGGATATAAATCCAATATCTTCATCTACCTCACAGGGTGTCTGTTGTGGGGGAGGAAGGGAAAGGAGATTGTGAGCCGATCTGAGGCTCTTCGGAGTGGAGGGCGGGATATAAATCCAATATCTTCATCTACCTCACAGGGTGCCTGTTGTGGGAGGGAGAAGATATAGGAGATTGTAAGCTGCTCTGAGTCTTCTCCTCCTCCTCCAAAGAGGCCATTTTCTCCGGGGGGGGGGAATAAACTTGGTATTCTGGAAATGAACTGGAATAGCTGGAGATCTCCTGGTGCCACCTGCGAGTGGGCAACCCTATTTGTCTCCCCACATGTACAAGGGGGATGCCTCACTAATACAGGTATTTGTAAGACAAACTTCTACTGACGGGTAGTGTAATGTACTGAAGTCGGAGACGTTCAGATGGCAACATGCTTTATTAGCGAGTACATCGCAAAGATGACACGGCGGGGCCAGGTCCCCTGTTATATACATTTCCCGGAACAACTTTCTTCCTGGTCAGGTCCAATCCTGGCCAGTTAAACTGCCCACCACTGATCATCATAGGTGGGCTGTGTTCGCCCCTTCCAGGCACCGCCCACAGGTGCACTGTGCTATACTTTCCGGAACGAACGCCAGATACAACAGGTAGCAACTGATGTTATCCCATCAGCAGACCACACGTTCTGAAAGCTATTGTGGATGCGGTATTTTCATAGCATTTTCATAGCTCAACGCAGACCACACCGTTTGCGGCCAACTACGGACTGCACCCCCGGTTCTTCCCTCCGCTCGGCCCGTCCGCCGATGTTCCCGCAGCGGACAACCGGATCGAGGAACTCCACGCGCTCCATGACCTCCTGCGCGCCCAGCTCCAGCGCGCCAAAGACGCCTACAAACTGGCCGCAGATCGGCATCGCCAGGAAGGAGCCCTCCTCAAGGTCAGGGATTCCGTCTGGCTCTCTACCCGGTATCTCCGGACCCCTGGCCGGTCCTCCAAGTTGACCGCTCGCTTCGTCGGCCCATTCCCCATCGAGGCGCAAATCAACCCGGTGGCGTTCCGCCTGCGCCTTCCCGCCCACCTCCGGATCCACCCGGTTTTCCATCGCTCCCTCCTCCAACCCGCAGCTGCGCCGGACCCGAACAGGGACGTCCCACCACCACCTCCACCACCAGTTTTAGTGGATGATGAGGAGGAGTACGAGGTCCATCAGATCCTGGACTCCCGGCTGCACCGAGGTCAGCTCCAGTACCTAGTGGACTGGGAGGGCTACCCCCCCGAAGATCGTTCCTGGGAACCAGCTACCCACCTGCACGCCCCTGACCTGCTCCGGCAATTCCATGCGGCCTACCCGGATAAGCCAGGCTGCTTGGATGAGGGGGGGCCTGAGGGGGGGATAGTGTCATGCCTGCACCAGACCCAGCCCTTGCTAACCCAGAGCAGGAGCCACCTGAAACTGATCAGGCCACACCAGGCCCTAGCTCATCCCCTCCTGAAACTGATCAGGCCACACCGGGCCCTAGTGCATCACCTCCTGAATCCCCGCCACCTGTGAGCCGGCTCCGTGAAAGGAGACGGCAGGAGTTCAAAGACAGACGGAAAGAAGCACGCATGCGTGGGAGGAGAGATCTAAGCCCGGAGTACTAACGAGTTAACAAGCCAGCACAGTATATCTGTAGTCCTGGCCTTAGGGCAAACTGTGCTGGCAACAAACGATCCTCCTCGGACGTGACCACGCCCTGCACCCTCTTGCCTGCTGAGAGAACCCGTTTGCTCCTGACCCGGCTTGAATCTTGGACTTGGAACTGGACTCTGCTTTTGCTCTGTGGACTGGCTTAGGTACTTTGAATATATTCGGCTTGCTTCCTCTGGCTTTTGACCCACTGCATTCCTGTGACGACGCGCCCTGCTTCTCCCTTCGGCTGGACTGATTTATGGTAGGGACTAATTAGGACTGCTAGATAACGCTTGTGCTGCTCCTTGAAAGCACCGCAGCCGGCTGCCAGCGTCCTGGCCGATTGCCAGGGAAACAGCAGCCGCCCGTCTCTACCTGAAGGTCCGGGTCGTGACAAAAGCTAAGCATGACCATCCCTATTTGGATGGGAGACCACCAAGGAATAACAAGGGAGGCAGGAGATGACAAGCCATCTTTGAATGTCTCTTGCCTTGAGAACTCCACCAGGGCGGGGCTCAGATGGGCAGTTTAAGGCACCCCAGGTATGGCAGGTGAACACCCCCCAAAAGCATTTCCTAATGTACACATCTGCCTACCATCCCACTCCTGCCCTCGACCTGTCCCCGACTTACCTTTAGCCGGCTCAAAAAGTTACCTCTTGCAAAATGGTACTTAATCTCTAAGGCACCTGCAAGGTGCCTCCCTGGCTGGCTGGCTGGCTGGCTGGAAAGCACCCGGAAAGCACTTGGGGAGCCATGGATGGAGTGCATGAGCACTCTGGATGCTCTCCTGGGGTGCCCATGGCCCGTTCTTGTTCTTCAGGCCATCTGGATGCTCTGGGATGCTCATTCCCATTGGGCACTTCTGGAGTGGCATGCTGCCACCCTGAGCTGACAGTCTGAACTCAGCCCAGATGTCAAAAAAGGTCAGCTGTAACTTGATGGCAAAAAAAAAAAATCCAGATGGGCAGCCGTGTTGGTCTGAAGCAGTGGAACAAAGTAGGAGTCAAGTGGCAAACTTGAATGCAAACTTTTGTGTGTTGTACCCAGATTTGATGAGCTACACCCAGAAAAGCTTACATTCTGAATAAAACTTGGTTGGTCTTAAAGGTGCCACTTGACTCCTACTTTGACGGTGGAAAGGAAAGGAAAGGAAAGGAAAGGAAAGGAAAGGAAAGGAAAGGAAAGGAAAGGAAAGGAAAGGAAAGGAAAGGAAAGGAAAGGAAAGGAGGAAGGAAACATGCATAATAATAATAATAATAATAATAATAATAATAATAAACTTTTATTTATACCCCACCCTCCCCACCTAGGCAGGCTCAGGGCAGCTAACAAGACATGGTAAAACCATGATACAGATAAACAATAGAAAGTTTCATAACTGGCAGTGCAACCAGTCAGCCAATTTGGGCTTTGTCTTTAGGACAGGCCTGCAGAATTTGCGAGTGAAATATCCACATTCAAGCGGTGTAGCGCAGAACCCCAGAGAATTCATAAATTTATTACTGCTGTACGCAGAGGATGCCAAAAAAAGCAGAATGACCAAGCAGCTTGCATGCCACATTGCAAGACTGATGGGTGCATTTTGGTGGGTTATATATTTTCCAAGGGCAGGAAGACTGAACAGCGGATATGCTTTGTACAGGCTCTCTACTTACCAACCAGGTGAACTCTAGTAGGCAAACTGAATCAACTGGTTAGCACAACTGGCTCTTCTATAGCAGCGATCCCCAATTCCTGGGCCGTGGACTGGTACTGGCCCGTGGCCTGTTAGCAACTGGGCCATGAGTTGTACAATTATTTCATTATACATTACAATGTAGTAGTAGTAGTAGTAGTAATAATAATAATAATAATAATAATAATAATAATAATAATAATAATAATAATAATAAGACATTGGATTTATATCCTGCTCTACACTCCGAATCTCAGAGTGACTCACAATCTCCTTTATCTTCCTCCCCCACAACAGACACCCTGTGAGGTGGGTGGAGCTGAGAGAGCTCTCACAGAAGCTGCCCTTTTAAGGACAACTCTTGCAAGAGCTATGTCTGACCCAAGGTCATTCCAGCAGCTGCAAGTGGAGGAGTGGGGAATCAAACCCGGTTCTCCCAGATAAGAGACCTCACACTTAACCACAGTTGTATCATCCTGAAACCATGCTCTCCCCTGATCTGTGGAAAAAATGTCTTCCACAAAACCGGTCCCTGGTGCCCAAAAGGTTGGGGACCACTGTTCTATTGAATAACCGGTTTGCAGCAAGGAGCTGAGGGAGATGACTGCAGGAAAAGGGACAACAAGGCAAAACTGAGAGCAAAACTATAGAATATCCAGGGCACAGAACCAGATGGTAAGGGGCTACTGACATTCTTTGGAAAAATAAGATGTTGTCGTCACTTGCCCTTAAGGCCTTTTCAGCACATATCCCTGCCCCCCTCTTAATTTGGAATCTTGAGAATCAAGGTTTAGTATGTTATTTGACAACTGAATTCTACGGCTAGGCATGTGAATCACTGGCACACTTGAGTAGGGATGACAGCCTCCAGGTGGGACATGGAGATCCCCCACAATTAAAGCAGATCTCCAGGTGACAGAGATCGGTTCTTTAGGAAGATGGACTCTATGGCATTATACCCTGTCGAAGTTGCTTCCCTCTCCAAACCTCACCCTGCAAAGCCTTCACCTGCAAATTGCCAGGAGTGTCACAGAGAGATTAACACACAGAGAGACATACTATATTGTAAGCCATTTTGGTTCCATTTGAAAAGAAAAGCAGGGAATAAGCCCTTATACAAATGTGTAAATAGTTAAACAAATACCTAAAAAAGTATAAAAGACTGAGACCAGACTGCTGGCTCAGGGTGGTAGCATGCTGACCCGGAAGTGAGTTGGCAGAAACTGGAGTGCTCTGGAGTATCCAGACAGCCTGCAAAACAGGGACGGACTGCAGGAGCCCTGAGGGAGCATCCAGAGCACTCATGCGCCCCGTCTGCTGCATCCGGGGTGCTTTCCGGCTGCTTCCTGGTTGTCTCGATGGCCGGGGAGGTGTCTCAGAGGTGCCCCAGCGATTTGACAACTGAATTCTATGTTGTGGTATCTTTTTGAGCTGGGTCCAAGTGAGTTGGGGTTGGGTCGAGGGTGGGAGCAGGACGGCAGGCAGATGTGCGCATTTCGACACACTTTTTTGTGCGCTTGCCTGCCGTCCCTGGAGCCGCTTAAACCACTCATCTGAACCCAGCCAAAGAGTGTCTAAGAAACCCCAAAACAAATGGACCAGCAAACACAAACTGTTTAGCAAATCAAATGGACAAATCAAAAGTGCTTGCAATAAAAATACTGTGGAAGAAAATGGAAAAAAAGAGAAAAGGATGGCCGCAGCTCGTATACATGTTTCCAAGCACCAGTTCATCGCATCTACATTTTTAATAGGGATATACCTAAGAACATAATATTCAACGGGGCAAGATCCAGTAAACAGTGAGAACCCATAGCCTGTAAGACGTCACCATCAAATCATCACCCTCTTACAATCACACCAGGGGTGTCAAACATGCTGTCTGGGGGCCAAATCAGGCCCTCAGAAGGCTTCCTTCTCCCTATATCTTGCTTCCTTCTGCATAACAGCTTGCTTTGCAAGGCTTGTGGAATTGCACAGGAGCTACAGAGCAAAACCTCTATTTTCTCCATTGGCTGAGGCTCTTCTCCTGAGGAGGAATGCGGGAGACCCATCTGGTTTTCCCAGGGTCTCTCATTCACACAGCAGATCTACTGAGTCAAGCCTCTCTTCCTTCTGTTGGCTGAGGCTCCTCTCCCCAGCGCCCTGGGGAAGGAAAGAAGGAACCAGAGCTTCCTTTGCCCAGTTCCCTGGATCCCATGGGAGAAATATAAAGAACACACCTTTAAGACCAATGAGTGCTAATGTTTTAAGCATGTTTGAAGTTTTTCAATATATATGTGTGTGTGTGTGTGTGTGTGTTTCAGGCAAATAGGCGTGAAAAACCTCAGCTTGAGACCCTGGAGAGCTGCTGCCAGTCTGAGAAGACAATACTGACTTTGATGGACCGAGGGTCTGATTCAGTAGAAGGCAGCTTCATATGTTCATATATGTTCATATGTTTGTCTGTGTTCTTTATAAAGTTTATATCTCTGCTACCTAATCTTAAATAGGTACATTTAATAGATGGTGAGGGGTCTGGAGACCAAGTCCTATGAAGAAAGATTGAAGGAGCTGGGCATGTTTAGCCTGGAGTGGAGGCGGCTGAGAGGTGATATGATCACCGTCTTCAAGTACTTGAAGGGCTGTCATATAGAGGATGGTGTGAAATTGCTTTCTATGGCCCCAGAAGGTAGGGCCAGAACCAATGGGTTGAAATTAAATCAAAAGAGTTTCCGGCTCAACATTAGGAAGAATTTTCTGACCGTTAGAGCAGTTCCTCAGAGGAACAAGCCCAAACTGACAAGGCATGGTTCAACAAGGTCTCATTTATGTCAGATCCGGTCCTCATAAAAATGAGTTTGACACCCCTGATCTACACGGGGAAAGTGATTTTTGTGAAGATCCGTTTACCACACGGCACTTCCTCACTTCAATATTGTAATAGATTTTTTTTTCAAACCGCATTCCTGTGCCGTGGCGATCCCCTCTTTGTAAAAATTAATGCCCAGCAAGGCCTTCCCGTAATAAGACTTCAGAAGCAATAACTAGAAAAAGAGCGAACAATTTATTTTCCAAACAGCTGGGAGAGAGGAGGCTTATCACTAATGTGGGGAGACAGATACAGATTTTGCGCACTGCTCATTTTTATTATTGCAGTGCCCAAATGTTGCCAACGGTATATTTATTGTGGCTGAGGGGGAGGGAAAAAAAAAAAAGTCTAATACATAACTGACTGATTTAGTTGTCAGATTGTTGTCATTAAGCATATTTACGGCCTCCTGGGAGAGCAGATCACCAGCGGTCGCTCATTGCCTTCTAGTCAAGAGACTCCTTGTGGAGGGGAGTTCTTCTGGGCCTCAGGGGATACCAGAGGATGGTTTTGATGTCAGCTTCCCAGCGCCTGCGATATCAAAGGTAGGCGAAAATAAATAAGAAAGGACGGGAAGAAAAAAAAAGAAGATTCAAATCTCACTCCCCCCCCCCCCCCACGCACCCAATCACGGCCTCTGTGAGAATTGAGACTAGTTAAAGAACAGCACACAGCATAACCTTTTATGACTGCTCTGTTGCTAATTAGGAACCGGCTTTGAACAAGCGAATCGCTGACAGGGAATAGCCCCCGTTTCGTGATGTACAGTTCTGTTTGAGAGAATGCTCCGGGGGAGAAAACTTGCTTCAACAGAGCTTAGAGAACTAACCTGGTCTTTAATAGTCGATGAGCCTTATTCTATTTACTTTCAGGATGTGAAGAACCGCCCCCCCCCCCCCCGAGAAATTTCTCTAGAGTCTTTCTCTTTAAAAAAAAAACCCAAAACCCTCAGAAGTTTTGCCCAGGCAGGAAATTCCAAATTTTCCCTTGAAATTTTGCTGGAGATGAAACTCGGTAGCAATGTTGTAGGGGCCTTCTAATCCACACCGGAAAAAATTCATGGCTTCTATCAATATTATTCTACTTCCCACAGAGTGAGGTGCTTTACCCTAGCAGCAGCTTCCATGTTCTTCTTGACATTCTTTTGAAGGTGGAATTTATTATTTTACATTTCATTGAGTGCCGCTAACTGGTATTCTGAGCTCTGAAGTTCCCTGAGAGCTGATGCAGAGCTTAAGAGCAGCACACTCTCATCTGGAGAACCTGGTTTGATTCTCCACTCCTTCACATGAAGCCTGCTGGGTGACTGTGGGCCTGTCCCAGTTCTCTCAGAACTCTCTCCGCCCCACCTACCTCACAAGGTGCCTGTTGTGGGGAGGTGAAGGGAAGGCAATTGTAAACCACTTTGAGACTCTATAGGGTAGAGAAAAACAGGTATAAAACCCAATTCTTCTCATCTTCTTCATTCGGGGGTCAATCTTTCCTGCTTTTTTGATACATTATGCTCTTCACACTTAGGGTTGGTAAGCACATATTTGAACATTGTACATCAGAGATCATTTACCCTTGGAGTTTCCTCTCCAGATGAGACAGTCCAAAAGATCAATGCTTTACGTTACATTAATGCTTTACACCCTCTTCAGGATGGCCTTTGCTGGCTGAGCGACTAATGTTAGGTGACTTCTATCACCATTATTTTTATGAACAGAATTAGCACCTGAAATGTATTTGTGTTTGTATTTGTTTTAAATTGGAATGTTTTTAAGATTAATGTGATTTTAAACCTTTGTATAATTATATGGACATGTTGTTAGCCGCCCTGAGCCTGCTTCGCTGGGGAGGGCGGGATATAAATAATTTTTATTATTATTATTATTATTATTATTATTATTATTATTATTATTATTATTATTATTATTATTATTATTATTATTATTATTATTATTATTATTATTATTAATCACTTGCATTATAACTGCCAGCACAATATCCAGCAACATGTGAATCAAAAGTTTTAGATCCACTGTATTTCAATGTCTTGGTCCTTCTTTCCACAAACATTGACTTGATTCTCATTTGCAAATGAGACCAGGGAATTGTGGGCCCAGGCACATAGAGGGAAGCACAGGTGAGGAAGCATACAACTAGAGGGAAGTATACAACCAGGTGATTTGGAGAAACAAAAGGCCACAGCTGTCAGCGAAGGTTCATTGAAGTTTCCAAGTGAGCAGACTTGTTGTTTGAAACAAAGTTGCATTTATTGTATACTCCAAAGTTACCCCAACATGATAGGCATTCGAACTGATGGAGAGCAGTTCGAATCATTGGGATTTAACATCTAACATCAAAGCAATAGCATCTACATCCCAATTCCCTAAAACAAAGGCTGCTTTTGCATGTGAGAGTTTCACACGGCTTCCCCCTTACCTTTTCAGTTGGTGGTTACAGTTCCCGGCGGCAATGTCCTTGCTGCCGCTAGGGAGGAGGTGAGAATCTGGCAGACACTTTCTACTTCAAAGCAGGCCCAGCAACCTTTGATATTCTTGGGAAGCTACTCTCTACATTGCCCCCCCCTCTCTACTGTTCTATGGCTATAGGTTAGTGAGCATATAGGCGCATTGATTCATATGGTTAGTAATCGGCAGTTAGCATTAACATCAATGAACAGAGTCTGACAACAGCTTTTGTTGAATTAATCTAAAAAGCATTGGTGCAACCAGGGTTTTTTTTGAGCAGGAACGCACAGGAACACAGTTCCGGCTGGCTTGCTGTCAGGGATCTGGCCTAATCTAGAAATGAATTCCTACTGGGCTTTTTTTTTTTTGCAGTGACATCAGGGGGTGTGGCCTAATAGGCAGATGAGTTCCTGCTGGGCTTTTTCTAAAAACAAAGCCCTGGGCGCAACCAAGGGCTGGCAAACCCCACCCCCAGGAGCTGGGCATGCTGCTGAATCGGCTCCATCCCATCCTCAGAACTCCAGGATGTGGGAACCCAAGCACCACTTCCCTACCCCAAAAAGGATCGATCCTGTAACGTACTCAGTCGGGAGACGCGAGTAGGGCAACATTCTTTATTAGGAGCACGTTGCAAGAGAGGGAACACGCGGGCCGGGTCCCGCTTATGTACAGTCCCCGGTACAGCCTACTGGACAGGTCAGGCCAATCCTGACTTGTTAAACTTCCCGCGTCTGGCTGCTGATATACTACAGATCCCGATGCCCAAACCCCTCAAAGCTGGGACAAATAAACATAAACAACGGACAACAACAAACTCTGAAACGACAGACAGGCAGAAAGCTGCAAAATCAGGGATAAGGTTCCAGTGGTAGCACACCTGCATAGGGGAGGGGTGGGCAGGCAAAGTCACAGGGCCACCTGTGGCCCCAATCTGCCTGACATGAGACCCCCACACAGGAGGCTATCCCCTAGACGCCACAGGAACCCATCAACACTCAGGGCCATACAGCCCACAGGACACAGATTGCATGGCTGCCCAATGCCCTCCCCAACTCAGAAGCCCTCAAAATTAGCAATGGGGTAAGTTCTGGCTATGACTTCTTGTGGAGAAACGCCATCTTAGAGTGTTGGTGCTTCATTGGCAGGGATCAGTAAACTCCTCAGCAGGCTTTGTAGCCTTCCCCTCACTCCCCCCCTCCCTTCCAGAGCCAAACCAACAACGCTAGGGGGAAAGTCTCCTAGAGAGGCAGGAAGTGCTTTTGTTCTTTGCATGTGAGTTAGGAGGAAGAGTTCTCAGTTCTCAGCTGCAGCTCGAAGGGAGAGGTTGCCAGTGGGAGAGCTCCTGCCTGTGCATGCGGCCTATTCAAAAGAGAATGAGGCCTCCAGGCAGTAAGACAAAGTAAGTCATCCAAAAGGGCAGGGCATGTTTAGACCAGGGCCAGCAGGATGCGTTTATAATCAACTTTTCTTTGTTATACTGGTTGCTGTACGGGTGCTGTGCTGTGCTAATTTTGTAAATGCAACTGTTTTTGTTTTGTTTTTCTTTTCCTATCTTTTTCTCTTGTAAATAAATAGTTTTTCTGTTTTAAATGCTGGCAGTCAATCTCTGTACCACATAGATCCCCAAACCGCTTTAGACCACGCTGTTTTTGAGAAGGGGGCCCCGGGGAAGGGGGAAGGCATGCAGTTGGATAAGGTGCCAATCCTCCAGGGGTGCCCCAAAGAAGCGCTGAGGTCTCTGTGAAACCCAAGTGCAGGGTGGCAGAGGACCTGGAGGCCTAGCCTCATAGCTGGAGAGGGGGATTGGGAGTCCTGTTCCTCTCAATCTGAACCCCGGGACTGAGCAGGTGGTGGCAGCAAGCCCAAGGGGCAGGAGGAGAAATAGCTCCCTCCAGGAGTTGGCGACTCCATAGGGAGCAGACGGGACCGGGTCTGAAGGCAGAATCGGGCCGGTTCCGTCACACTTCTCTAGTCAAGTCTTGATGTTCACCTTCCCCTCCCTCCTTGAACTTAACGTCTCTTCAACATGTAACACACTAGCTTTTGCTCCTGACCGTCACCTGCTGTTTCATTTGAACCACAAACGACGTTTCGTTTCTTCCCCGCAGTTGAACATTTCAAAATCATGGCTCAAAACCACCGTTTGTAGTTCAGGAGGTACGACAGAGTAAAGCAGAAAAGCTGAATTAGTGAGAGATAAGCCTGGATCCGCCCTGGCCTGAATGGCCCACGCTAGCCCAATCTTTTTTCAGATCATGGAAGCTATAAATGGGTTGTCCCAGGTTAGTATTTAGATGGGAGTCCTCCAAGGAAGTCAAAGGTCATGATGAAGAGGTAGGCAATGGCAAACCACCTCTGAAAATCTCTTGCCCTTATGGGGTTACCGTAAGTTGGCTGTCCATCAGTGGCTGCTAGCCACAGCATATTGTTGGAACTCTCTGTCTGGGGCAGTGATGTTCCGTATTCTTGGTGCTTGCAGAGGCAACAGTGGAAGGGCTTCTAGTGTCCTGGTCCCACGATGGACCTCCTGATGTCACCTGGTTGTTGTTTTTTTTTGAGAGCCAGTTTGGTGTAGTGGTTAAGTGCCCGGACTCTTATCTGGGAGAACCGGGTTTGATTCCCCACTCCTCTACTTGCAGCTGCTGGAATGGCCTTGGGTCAGCCATAGCTTTCATAGGAGTTGTCCTTGAAAGGGCAGCTGCTGTGAAAGGTCTTTCAGTCCCACCTACCTCACAGGGTGTCTATTGTGGGGGGGGGGGAGGGAGAGGAGATTGTGACCACTCTGAGATTCAGAGTATAGGGTGGGATATAAATCCAATATCAACATTGTCTTCTTCTTCTTACTACAGGATCTCATCTTACGTGGCTTTTGTCCAGGCAGGTTCCACGATTCCTTCCACGGGTAATTTGAAGGGCAAGAGGGAATCTTCATTCCTTTAGTAGGTTAGTGGATATTGAATTACAAAATCTCCACAGTGCCGCTAATAAATCTTGCTCTCCTGTGAGTCTAGGGTTTTCGTTTGAGGTTGGCCATATGGCTTCTTATCTCTATTCTTATCTCTATTAAAGTCCTCAACAGCGTAGGGCTTTTTCATTGGCAAGATTTGATGTTATGCCATCAGCAGTTCTATATGGTAGATCTCATAATATACCCTACCCAGCCAGAGTATGTTCGTGTAAGTCCGGATCTATTGAAACCATTTCACATATTCTCTTGTACTGCCCTTTTTATGTAAGTATTCGCTGTCAATTTTTGGATCCTCTTCTTCTAAATAAGATGGGTCTGGCTGATCCAGATAAGGTCCAGCTTGTTCTGAAGGATGTTACTCCTGACATAACTGTGAATACTGCCTCATTTCTGTACTGGGCCAAAAAGATTAGTCAGGACAAGGAACAGTCTTGTTGTTTCATTTAACGGTGATTTTATGTAACTGTGTTTTAATCCTGATGTGCAGTATCTTAACCTATTTATTGTTTCTTAACCCATTGTTTCTTAACCTGTTTTTATATGCCATTAAAGGTTGATTGGATTGGATTGGATTAGCAGGTTAGTGGTAGGAATCACCCAGAAACAGAATATTTTTCACAGAAGTCTGTGGCAGCTGTGGAAAGCACAGGAACACATGGGGAGATCTTTCTCCCCCTCTTCAGTGGTTTGTTAAAGGGTGGAAAACATGTCCCTGTTCAGACTTGAACTAATGAACTCACATGAAGCTGCCTTCTACTGAATCAGACTCTTGGTCTATCAAGGTCAGGATTGTCTATTCAGACTGGCAACCTCTCTCCAAGGATCTCAGGTGGAGGTCTTTTACATCACCTCCTGCCAGATTCTTTTAAGTGGAGACACCAGGGACTGAACCTGCGACCTCTCGCGTGCTAAGTAGATGCTCTGCCACTGAGCCATGGCTTCTTCCCTTGCTGATTCAGAAAGCATTGCCCTCGCTCCCAGTTGACCTCATTTCAACAGAATCTGACTGGCAATGTAGCAGTACAACCATACAGCGATACCATGGTAGCTGGGATCATATTCTCTAGAATAAATTCTTCCTAAGCAATAATAAAAAGGTAAAGGTAGTCCCCTGTGGAACCAGTCGTTTCCGACTCTGGGGAGACGTTGCTTTCACAACGTTTTCAGGGCAGACTTTTTACGAGGTGGTTTGCCATTGCCTTCCCCAGTCATCTACACTTTCCCCCAGCAAACTGGGTACTCATTTGACCCACCTCGGAAGGATGGAAGGCTGAGTCAACCTGGAGCCGGCTACCTGAAAACCCAGCTTCCTCTGGGATCGAACCCAGGTCGTGAGCAGAGGGCTCCGACTGCAGTACTGCAGCTTTCCTACTCTGCCCCATGGGGCTCAGTATTCAGACTTACTCTCAAGGAAATGTGCTTAGCATTGGGACCTCAGTCAGCCTCTGAGTGCTGCCCTATAGGTAGACAACTATTTTCCCCAACTGTGAAGTGGGGAAGGAGGGGAAAATGGGCAGGCTTGATAGCCCTTCTCCACTACAGAGAACTAGAATGGGGAAAGAAAGTGCAGGAGCTGAGGGAGCCATTGGGAGGGATGGAATCAAAGAGGGTGTTGCAGGGCTCCCCCTTTGTTTCATAGCTCTTGTAGGAGCTGTATTTACTAACTTTGGTGTCAAGGCAAAGAGAGATGCATAATCATGCAAACGGTGGTCAGTGATTAATTTGGTACATGTGTTTCCTTCTCCACTGGTGCCAAAAAAAAAAAAAATCCCCTAACCTTTCCCTATTCTGGTCTTCTGAGGACTGTTATTTCCAGCTTTTGTTTTTTAAAAGAATCTCCTGACAACATAGTAGTGTTGTGAAGTGCATACATATGCATTTTATCATTCTGTGCAAAGAAAGTATTCAGAGTTTTAATAAAGACGTGCATAATTTTTGTTCATAGTTTGAGTCTCTCAAACATCTGACATTTATTCTTTGTGCCTCTTACAATTAATAATAATAATAAATAATAAATTAATAATAAAATTTTATTTATATCCCGCCCTCCCCGCCTAAGCAGGCTCAGGGCGGCTAACAACATCATAAAATATACAATACAATAAATATACCAGACTTTAAAATCAACATTATCCAAAACAATTCTAAAATTCACATTTGACATAATTTGACAGTAACAGTGATGTTCCTGGCGCTATTTCTGTCAGTTTACATGATCGCGAGGGTCCCTAGGCAAAGTAATTTTGGCGGATCCATTTGTTTAGTAATCATAAATCAGCAGTCTCTAAAAGCTGACCTAAAAGGATGGTCTTGCAGGCCCTGCGGAATTGGTGAAGACTCCGCAGGGCCCGCACCTCTTCCGGGAGCTAGTTCCATAGGCATGGAGCTGCGATGGAAAAGGCCCGTGCGCGGGTGTTCTGCAGTTTGGCCTCTTTTGGCCCAGGGATAGTCAGCTTGTTCTTCCCTGCTGACCTCAGTGCTCTCTGGGGCTCGTATGGGGAAAGATGGTCCTTCAGGTAGGCAGGTCCTCGGCCATATAGGGCTTTAAAGGTAATAACCAGCACTTTGTAGCGAACCCGTTATGTAACTGGCAGCCAGTGCAGTTCGCGCAGCCCCGGCTGTATGTGCTCCCACTTCGGGAGCTCTAGCAACAGCCTAGCCGCAGCCGCTAAGGACGTTAAGGACATTTCGCCATCCCTGAGTATGCACTCAGTCCATACAGGATGCTGATCAGATCTGCTTGGCCTCTGCACCATGCTGCTTGGACACAGAGTATGGCCCAACCCCCTCTACTGGTTCTGCCTGCACTTCTCAGCAGGGTGATAGCGAGGGAATTCTTGGGCAAATGGAGGCATTGGCATTGTGGGTGACATGGGGTTCTTCTGCATTCTCGTTTCCATTGCTTTCGTGTCCTTATGGATTCAGGGTTGTTTTTCTTTTCTGCCTGTGTTTTGCTCCCTTTCGTGGTTGATTTGATGTCACATTCTTTACG
>NC_083229.1:127768337-127865837 GCF_032191835.1 Heteronotia binoei
TGGGCCATTGGCCTGATCCAACAGGGCTTCTCTGATGTTCTTATGTGACACAGAGTGTTGGACTGGGTGGGCCATTGGCCTGATCCAACAGGGCTTCTCTGATGTTCTTATGTGACACAGAGTGTTGGACTGGATGGGCCATTGGCCTGATCCAACAGGGCTTCTCTGATGTTCTTATGTGACACAGAGCGTTGGACTGGATGGGCCATTGGCCTGATCCAACATGGCTTCTCTTATGTTCTTACGTGACACAGAGTGTTGGACTGGATGGGCCATTGGCCTGGTCCAACATGGCTTCTCTTATGTTCTTATGTCCTTAGTGTGGGGGTGGGAGGATCTCCCTTGTGTGCGATGCAATGACGTCACCCAGAACTGATGCAATTGTGTGAAGCAGGATGCACTAGCATTTTGCTTAAAAACTGTATGGTGCCATAACTAAAATACTAGAGTGTCCCTGGACTATGGCATTGCACCGGGCACATTGGGTGCTGACAGAGCTCTTTGGGGATGGGGCTCCTCTGCTTTTCAATCCTGTGCCAGCAGGTTGGAGACCAAAAAATTAGGTTCCTAACCTTCCCCCAGAGGGAGGTTGGGAACCCTAATACAATCCCATATCCTGAATTGACAGAAATGGCAAATTCACTATTATAATGTGTCATCCAATGAAGTTGATTTCCTGAAGCTCCAGGATGGATTGTGGGTTCAGCAAACCATGCCTCATTACTGTATGGGATTTCTTTCCATGTTATGTGATGCTATCTTGAAACATCTTAATGAATCAGTCTTGGAGGGATGGGGTTATCCATGGCTACTCAAGATTATATTTGATGGAATACTGATGTACAAGGGAGATAATAACTCTGAATGATAAAAGGGAAAGGCTATCACATTCAGACCAAGGTTGCAGCCTTCTAGAGACATCTGTCCAGCTGTTCTTGGAAACTGAATGCTACGTTAGATAACTTGGATCCAGCAACTGCTCATGACCTCATAATGACAATGTGGTCCCCCAGTGAACCCTCTTTTGTGACTTGAGCTGGAAGCATGCTTCAAGGATTAATGAGACACCTCAAATTAAGCTCCATTCAATGTCCCCATACTGTGCTATATTATCCCATTCTGCATTCCACCAGAACTCTCTAGTGTGTTCTGACTGATGCAGAGGGGGGAAATCTTCCATGTGTGAGTTATACCATGTGAAACAAGGGAAATGTGATGCAACACTGTCGAAGGTCCTCCTGATACTGAAGTTTTGTTATATAGACCAGACCTACCTAATCTCAAAGTGTGTACTCCCTTTTTAGAAGAGACCCCTGCAGGTGAAGGAATAGCATTTACAATATGAAGCTCACAATACCTCTTGCCCTGAAGAATTCCGCATATCATAGAGACAAATTTGTATTCAGAAAATGCACTGGAAGCTCCTGGAGAGGGATCTGAAGACATCAAGGAAAGAATCTTTACACTATTTAACAGTTCACAAACTTTAGAACTGAGATGCAAACCAGCAGTAGATGAAAGGTTCAGACATTATATAAAGTCAAATCCATTGAAAGACTTTTAGTACGCCATTCAGAATACAACAGGGAAGCCACCTAACTTTTAGGATGCTTCTTTATATACTGTTTCGTGTTAACAGCTTTTTTTCTCCATTGGTTTATTTTGCTACTGCATATAATATTCTTTTTTCTAAATAGTTTGTATAGAGTTGGGTCCTGTTGCCAATGGAAGTTTCTCCTGAAGTTCTTCTTGACCAACAGAAAGTAGATTCTTGAGGATGTAAGAAACCGATGCATATTATTTTGGGAATCAGTTCTGGGTAACTTTTTTCAAGTTTGGGAAGAGTTATTGGTAGACCTGGCCTCCATTCAGATGCCAATGTGATTGGAAACAGTGATGGTTGACCTGGTGTCCACACCTGAACATCAGGTCTTCTTCTGATAATTCATAGGAAAGACAAAGTATCACCCCTCCCCCCAAAAAAACCCTAATAATTTTAGGATATAAATTTATGGAACCCTGACATTTGGTGAGTGACTTTTGCCGCTTCAGATACCCCTGAACCAAAATGAAACCACATATTTAAGGCATAATTTGAACTCAGGAATATTTGAATACTCACATGTAATCTTGGATACTACTTTAGTCTTGGATACTACCCCTAATTCTCTTCTAAGTTTGTAAGTATGTTTGGCAAAGAACAAACCAGAATTTTTGGTAATAAGAAGAAAAATGTTCATTTTAATTGTTCTTTGTGCAAATCAATCCATTTAGCTGAGTTCTGTATAGCAAATTATCAAGAGAAGATTTTAGGCTAAAGGTGTGATGCATTGCAGAAGTTTACTTTCTGTTTTCCATTTGATCTTCTGGGACAATACTTAATACTAGGCACTAAACCAGGTAGTTTTCTGGTCTGGTGCTCAGAGGGTCATCAAGAAACATTAACAGCCATCAATGTTCTCGCAAATCACTGTTTGGCTCCAAAAAAACCATCAAGCTTTTGTTTTGGGAGCAAACATATCAGACTGTCCCAGGGAGCATTTTCCCCTATAATTGCAGCACTCTATAGCAGTCTGTGTGTATTCTCAGCTCAATACTTCACACTCCCACTTCCAGGTTGACCTTCTTCTTTCCTGCATTAAAACCTGGTTGTGTTGTTGTTGCCTATGTAGGCCTTGTTCTTCAAGACTGGTAATTATAGCCTTCCCTGAAATTGCTTTCTCCCATCTCCTCCTTGATTTCCTCAGGTCTCAGTGGGGGATCCGCCAGTTTTTCAGGCTCCTTTTCACTTCCCATCAGCTGGCCAGTGGGGGAAAGCCCTGCCCCAACAGCCACAATGTGCCTTTTCACCTCCAAAGATTTAGAAGGCTTGAGAAGGGCTTGTTTTTTGAAGGGTGTGTGTGCCTTTAAATCTCCAGAGACAAGCTGAATGGGGGCAGGGTGAGCCTGCAGAACAATGTGGCTGTTTTGAGAAAGGGAAGGGAAGCAGCTCCCTCCCTCCATTTGTTTTACAGCCTCTTCAGAAGTTGTTTGCACAGAAAATAGAGAGAACCTCTGGTTTCCCTGTGTTAATCTGAAGAAATTGGTTGAGTATACAGCATTCAACAACTCCCATGGTGAATAAATTGCCCCAGTGACACCACAAAGTTTGTGCTTCCAAATGGTGCTTATTTTGGCTGCTTTGTGTTTGAGTGTTAGTGTGTGTGTGTGAGAGAGAGTGCAAGTGCAAGTGCAGCCAGCTACTGGGGGATGAGTGATACTTTTATTTGTTTAATTTTTTTAAAAATGGGAAAGTCTCCTGGCTCCACCCCCACCCCCCAAAGTACCCAGGTATTTTCTGCATTAGACTTGACAACCCTAGAGCTAGCTTGTGTGTTTTCTGTGTGACGGTATGTGTGTTTTGCCCTTTTATTCCTATTTTATTAAGGCTCTTTCCAGTTGAAAATCTGACTGGTTCATTTAAGAGTTCTCTTAAGGGAACCCCAACAAACATTGGTGGAGAATCTTAGTTACCCCCTCTAGCTTTGTCTCCTTAAAGCTAATTCCCCCAACTAATTAGGGTAACAGTATGACTCATAGAATCATAGAGTTGGAAGGGAACCCAGGGTCATCTAGTCCAACCCCCTGCACAATGCAGGAAACTCACAAATACTTCCCCCAAAATTCACAGGATCTTCATTGCTGTCAGATGGCCATCTAGCCTCTGTTTAAGAACCTCCAAGGAAGGAGAGCCCACCACCCCCTGAGGAAACCTGTTCCACTGAGGAACTGCTCTAACGATTCTTCCTAATGTTGAACCGGAAACTCTTTTGATTTCATTTCAACCCATTGGTTCTGGTCCTACCTTTTGGGGCCACATAAAACAATTCCACACCATCCTCTATATGACAGCCCTTCAAATACTTGAAGATGGTGATCATATCTCCTCTAAGCTGCCTCCTCTCCAGGCTAAACATCCCCAGCTCCTTCAACCTTTACTCAGAGGAGTTGGTCTCCAGAACCCTCACCATCTTCGTCGCTCTCCTCCGATCCAGCTTGTCTATATCCTTCTTAAAATGTGGTGCCCAAAACTGAACACAACGCACCAGATGAAGTCTTACCACAGCAGAGTAACGCGATACAATCACATCACGTGATCTGGACACTACACTTCTGTTGTTACAGCCCAAAATTACATTTGACTCATCCTCAGTCATGAAAACTAGCAGCAAGTTGTGAGCGTGAGGGGAACAACAATTCAGCGAAAGACCAGTTTGACACAAAACTTTCAGGGATGCCTAAAACTCAGTAGGCTTGAGGTTCCACGATCTGATGCAGGGAGGGAATTCCATCATATAGGTACCATGATGACAGAAAAGGCCTTTCTCCTGATCACCACCCACATAACTTCAGACTGTGGCAGAACATGGACATATTTGCTTGGGAGCAGGTGGTCCTTTTTGCATGCAGAAGCCCTAAACAGCAACAGGGAAAGGAAAAGAAAAGGTCCCCTGTGCAAGCACCAGTCGTTTCCGACTCTAGGGTGACGTTGCTTTCACAACGTTTTCATGGCAGACTTTTTACGGGGTGGCTTGCCCAGCAAGCTGGGGACTCATTTTACCAACCTCAGAAGGATGGAAGGCTGCATCAACCTTGAGCCGGCTACCTGAAATCCAGCTTCCGCCAGGATCGAACTCAGGTCATGAGCAGAGCTTAGTTTCTGCAGTACTGCAGCTTTTAACACTCTGCGCCACAGGGCTCTTCAAACAACAACAGATAACTCATCTAATACAATGCAGCCCTTGACCAGGCTTTGGGATCTGCTAGGTGTTAATCAGGAAGCAGATGGAGGAAGTTTATAACTCCTTGGTATACTGTTATAAATGATTGGTGAGCTGCACTGGACCATTCCACAGCAAAAGGAACTTAAAAATCTCCAGTGCTTAATGCAGTTGGAAGTACGGACTCCTTAAACGGCTTTCTTGACAAAGGACTTTTCAAATTGAGCTGGAACCTCTTTCCAGGAGAAAGAAGAGTCTCTTTGCTGATGGTCAACAGGATTCATTCGGAAGCGTCAGAAGAACTTACTTGAGCAAGGAAACATGTGTATAACAGTAGCTGCATCAGCAATTTCTGCGGCAGACGTAGGTTAATGAGGCTGGATCTGGAAAGTGATCGACTGAGTGCCTATGCTAAAATTTTGTACTACTCAAGTGATTGAATCCCATATCGGGGGGGGGGGGGGAATGGCATGAATGGTCCCAACTATCTTGATTTATGCGAGGAAGTTGAAGAAAAAATTCAAAGAAAGACCTCAAGGCACATAGAATATATATATATATATAGATGCCACAAAGAAAGTGAGTCTCCAGCAGAGCTTATCCTCTTCTCATTTTTCACACTTAGTTCATATTCAGGGCAGTCAGTCGAACACATTTAGGATGATACGGTTCATGGGAAACTATAGTCAAGGAAAAAAATGGCCATCTTTCATTTACCGCAGAGGAAGGGTTGAATGCACCAGCTTTTCTCCGGGAGTGAAAAGAAGCAGCATTCCCCGTTGACCACCCAAAATGGCTATGATGGAGTTAAAGGGGTTGCGCCCACTCGGCATCCATAGGGGATGGGAACTGTTAAGGAGATTAATTGGGTGAGGACCTATGAAAAGTTCTGTTTCAGATTCTAGGGTCCTCGTGCTGCATGAAATATGTACTATAAGAACATCAGAGAAGCCATGCTGAATTAGGCCAATGACCCATCCAGTCCAACACTCTGTCACATAGTGGCCAAAAAACCCAGGTGCCACCAGGAGGTCCATCAGTGGGGCCAGGACATAAGAAGCCCTCCAACGGTTGCCCCTCCCAAGCACCAAGAATACAGATTTTTTTTTTCTAATAGATGCAAGAAGGAAAAAAAAACCCACAGCAGCAGCAAAGCCCCCCCCACACACACACACAAACCTTCATGGCTGGAGTAGATTGCTCCTGCTGCTTAGCTGTGGTGTTTGTTTGTTTTTTGGAGGGGGAAGGGGGTTATCCACAGTCCTTTTAAATGTGCTCCATTTAATGGGACTGTAGAAGAAAGCCCGATAAACAATGGAGTGGTGGGAATCATCTGCTCCAGCCCCTCAGTTGTTTTTTATGGCTTTGTCAATCTTTCTAGTTATCCAAAAATATATCCAGGATTTTGTTTCCAATTTTCCCCCGAACTGGAGATACCTTTGGGATGCCAAAATATACCAGAAAAAATAACAATAAGCTGTTTTTCTGGTATATTTTCAGCTCGGGTAGGTCTGAATGCATACTCTCATCTCTCTCTCAATACCCAACTGGGCTCTAGCCTTTAATATCTTTAAAGGTAAGCAATAGTTGATCAATTTCTCCTAGTTTCTTTGGTAGATTGAGAGACCTATTGGCCTCCTCATGCTCTGTCTACTACCATTCAGCTGGTGATGAGGAGAAAATCTGGAAGAAAATTTCCAGCAAATGCCTAGAAGTGATGTCACTACATTACCATGATGCTCTCAGATTTGTCCAAAACATTCCCCAACTTCTTCCTCTGCTTGTCAGCCAATGGCTGGGAGTCCTACTGATATACCATAGGAGAAGCATCCACCTTAGATGTACTGTAGCACTTCTGTTTCTCCCAGATATCCCTAATATGGAGGCCTTATGTTCCATGGTGCTTGCAAGTCTGGTTAAAAAGAGGGTGGACCCCAGTGGCACTTTTGCTCAGCAGAGCTTCTGATTGGTCATCAGAGATCTAATCAGCATGGCAGATTTTTTTAAAAGTTGCTTCAGCAGCACCTGTCAGCATGACACAAGGTTCTTCACTGCATGGCTGACATATGTGTACTTGCGTGAAAATATTTTAAAACAATATGTAATTTTTTAAAAAAAAAATCATATTGGACATAGCTTCTACCTGACATGTTGAAGAGTTGTTATTGGTTTGGGGGGGGGGCAGTGGGAGGGCTTCCAGTGTCCTGGCCCCACTGATGGACCTCCTGATGGCACCTGTGGAGTGGATGGGTCATTGGCCTTATCCAACAGGGCTTCTCTTATGTTCTTATGTGACACAGAGTGTTGGACTGGATGTGCCACTGGCCTGATCCAACAGGGCTTTTCTTATATTCTTATGTGACACAGAGGGTTGGACTGGATGGGCCACTGGCCTGATCCAACAGGGCTTCTCTTATGTTCTTATGTGACACAGAGTGTTGGACTGGATGGGCCATTGGCCTGATCCAACATGGCTTCTCTTATGTTCTTATGTGACACAGAGTGTTGGACTGGATAGGCAATTGGCCTGATCCAACATGGCTTCTCTTATGTTCTTATGTGACACAGAGTCTTGGACTGGATGGGCCATTGGCCTGATCCAACAGGGCTTCTCTTATGTTCTTATGTGACACAGAGTCTTGGACTGGATGGGCCATCGGCCTGATACAACAGGGCTTCTCATGTTCTTATGCATAACTTCACTCACCGGCATTTGTGGTTTGCTCTGCCTCCCGGGGCAATCGTTTTGTAGTATCCCCCATCACATGTGTCAGAATTTGCCTCCAGGGGAATTTATCTCATAATTTGGGGAACAGTGGTAAGCCAGGAAAAAGTCCAAGGCAGTTGGTAGCCCCTGTTGGGAAGGTCCTTTGCCTAAGATTCTGGAGAGCTGCGGTCTATTAAATTTGACATCATGACATCATGTGTTTGATGGACGAATGGTCCAGCTTCATAGTAGTCTTGGCAAGTAAGTAGCAAGCAGCTGTATATATGTGTGTGTGTGTGTGTGTGTTTTTGAAATGTCTGAAATCAGATATTAAGACTGACAGCTAATGATCTTTTATTCTCAGGAACCACTGTTCTGAAAATACTAGCTGTAAGGCTTTGATCCACTTTAAAGGCACCGTTTGCATCAGTTCTGCTTCGACAGTTCTGCCTCTGCTCTCACCAATTTTGAGAAGCCAGATGTATTCTGGAGGAATAAAGACGTGATATCTCTCGAGTTCTTGCCATATGGAAAATATTGACAGATGTGTTACTCGCTCCCACTGGCAACATATACCTTCCAGATCCACTCAATAATCAAATTTCCGCTTGAGCAAGAATTTTAATAGCATAAAAACAGGGAATACGTTTTCCACGTCCATCATGGCAACTGTGCAATGTAGTCATAAGAAAATATGAATACAAATGAGGGATTATTACAAACGGGATACCAGTAAACGATTACTTAGGATTGCTTTAAAGAATTAGTCGTGCCTGACTGCAACCATTGGTTTCTTTCTTTCTTTTCTTTTTTTCAGGAATCTCCTCCTTAAAAGCTTTCCTTTCCGGGCCATTCCCAAACTGCAAGAGGGTGCCGTGAAAAATAAATAACCAAAGGATCCTTTAAACTCAAAGTTCCAGCACAAAAATAGGTCTGCCTGCTGTTTCTGTCTATTGCTCAGTCCAGCCCTATAGCTAAAAGTCAAAGAGGGGGGCCAGAGGGGGGCTGTAGGAGGACGGCCATGGTGGTGAGAGCAAGAAGCTGGAGAGGCTGGGGGGCACCCCTCTCCCTCCCCCCTCCAGTGTGATTTAAATTGCATGTAAGCTCCTATTCTCCTTCTACCTGGAGAGCCAGTTTGGTGTAGTGGTTAAGTGCGTGGACTCTTATCTGGGAGAACCGGGTTTGATTCCCCACTCCTCCACTTGCACCTGCTGGAATGGCCTTGGGTCAGCCAGAGCTCTGGCAAAGGTTGTCCTTGAAAGGGCAGCTGCTGTGAGAACCCTCTCCAGCCCCACCCACCTCACAGGGTGTCTGTTGTGGGGGAGGAAGGTCAAGGAGATTGTGAGCCGCTCTGAGACTCTTCGGAGTGGAGGGCGGGATATAAATCCAATATCTTCTTCTTCTTCTTCTACCTTTCCAGGAGCTCAGACTGTTGTTCTTAACTGATTCTGAAGTTCAAAAGAGGGCTGATTTGTATCTCTGCACTCCCTCCTCTTTTCCCTGCTTTCCTGTGCTCTTTCCCAACCAAAGGGAGCAGGGAACGTGCACGGCTTTTACACGCTGGCTGGAGGAGACATATCCTGGCTACCCTCCTCCCTCCATCCCCACCCCAAAAGGACTCTAGCTGTCCTTGCAGCCTGTGCAATCTAGGAGTCTCTCCTCCCACTCACCAAGAGCTTACCGTTCAGGCTTATGGCTGTAGAAAACAAGGCAGCACATGGAAGCCCCAGATCTTCATGGCCAGACTAAGGGCTGCTAGGAGCAGGGGGTTGGGCTGGTTGCCCACCTACCCACCCAACTTTCGGAATCTGCCCGCCCACCCACCTAACTCTGCTCAGAGTGCTTCAGGGGAGAGCTTGCCGGTGTGTTACTTGCTTCATGTTCTGAGGTGATCAGGGTGAGGGCTCCCAAGGAGGAGGGGGGAGTCAAGGCTTGGGGAGGGGGCCTGTAAAATTCACAAAGAGGCTGGACCCTCTGGGCCCCATGGGGCGCTACGGGCCTGACTCAGTCTCTACTACTCAATTCATTCTGCTGTTTCTCTACATTAGCCAGGATTTCGCTACTCAGATGCTCCCAGTGCAGAGACAGTAACCTATCCTTCAGATGTAAAGCTATCTCCTGATTTGCTGTATTTGCCCTGGGTGTCCAGTATGGATGGCAGCACTCCAGGTGGGACCTGGGGAATCCCCTGGAATCACAGCTCATCTCCAGACTACAGAGATCAGTTCCCCTGGAGGAAATGGATTGTTTTGGTGGCCGAATCTTATTCGGGAGATATTCAGCTATTCCTGAACATATGGCTCCATTATATACTTTGGGCCATAGACGTCAATAGCAAAATATAGAGTCTAATGTGGGGATTGGGGGGGAAGGGGGTTGAGGGAGAGGCACCAAATAGGCAGTACTGCTGCAGGAGCCTCTCCCCCAGAGAACCCCCAAGTTTCAAAAAGATTGGACTAAGGGGTCCAGTTCTTGGGGCACCCAAAAGAGGGTGGCCCATCCCACCATTTTTCTCTATGATGGGAAAAACCCAAACTGTTAGTTTTCCCACAGTGACTCTGGGGAGGAGGTGGTTTGAGGGAGAAACACCGAACTAATTACTACAGCTAATCCTCATGGCACAGAGTGGTAAAGCTGTAGTACTGCAATCCAAGCTCTCTGCTCACAACCTGAGTTCGATCCTGATGGAAGCTGGGTTCAGGTAGCCGACTCAAGGTTGACTCAGCCTTCTATCCTTCCGAGGTAAAATGAGTACCCAGCTTGCTGGGGGGGGGGGAAGTGTAGATGACTGGGGAAGGCAATGGCAAACCACCCCGTAAAAAGGCTGCCGTGAAAACATCATGATGTGATGTCACCGCAGACTCGGAAATTGCTGGGGCTTACACAGGGGACTACATTTACCTTTTAAATTCTCAACAGGGACAAATCTGTGGTTACTTATGTGAACAGACAAGACATATCTTTTTACAAATCAAAAGAGCACCAGGTTTGCAGAAAAATGTGAAATAAAAAGGGGGTTAACCCCTTATAACAGAAACAATGCTCCTATGATACCCATAGGAAAGGATGGATGCTTCTCCTATGAACACCATAAAGTTAACTTTCCCACAATTAGAAAATATTCTCTTACACACTCATCTCCTATTTTGACGTATTTATTGCTTTAACTGTTGTTTCCTCTTAATTGGATCCATACAGCTGTCGACCCTGTGCACTCGGCTTGCTGTCCCTGCTTTGTCTCAAAATGTCTGCATCATGTTATCGGCTAATTAGGGTTTTCTTCAACCCTGTATAATTTTGAATGCCTTTTTCCCATTCCCTTATATCTGGAAATGTGTGTGGGTACTCATGAAAGCTTATACCTTGAATAAAACTGTGTTGGTCTTATAGGTGCCACTGTTGCTTCAGACCAGGGGTGGCCAAACTGTGCCTTGGGAGCCATTTATGGCTCTTTCACACATATTGTGTGTAGTGTCTTGGGCTTAACTAAAGCACTGCGCGGCCATGCAGCAGAGGTGACCAGGGGAAGTCCCTTGGTCGCCCTGCGCAGCGTGGGAAAAGACTCCGCCAATCAAGATCAGTGGTGGGAAGTTTGACTGGCCAGGATTGGACTGGCCAGCTGGAGGGCTGTTCCGGGCCGAATGTATATAAAGCGGGTCCCGGCCCGCGTTGCCCTGTTCTGTGATGTACCAGCTAATAAAGTATGTTGCTTTCTGCACGTCTCGTCTCTGACTACATTACATTGTGTGACTCTCAAAGCCTGTGACCGGCTTCGAGAAGGCATTTGTCTCTTTAAATCACTTCTCCAAGCCAGTCAGCTGCTTGGAGAATGCCTTTAAGGTACTTTCTTTCCACCTCTCCCTTCCTCCCCTCCTCCCCCATATATTTCCTTCCTGCCTACCTGTCTGCCTTCTCTCAAACATCTGTTCATGTTTCGTGGCTTGCAAACATCTGATGTTTATTCTGTGTGGCTCTGATGTTAAGCAAGTTTGACCACCCCTGCTTCAAACCAACACAGCTATCTACCTGCATCTTAATTTTAGTTAATTGGTTAATTTTGATTAGTTAATATTTGAATTCACACTCCTAGCGGATCACATGGAACCAAACCTTGAAAGTGAAAAGCATTCCTAAATATGATTTTTTTTTAGTAGTTAGGAGGCTTTGTTGCCCTATGTGGAACTGCCTCTTTCCTCCTTGGGTGTAAGAGAAATGTGTACAAAACAGACAAAATTATGCGAATCGCCTTTGTTGATGAAGAGGGTCGAGATTTCACTTTCTTGACACAGAAGCTGAGCTACCTTGGCAGAGATGACAGGATATTGATTTCCCTCAAAACACTGAGCATTCCAAGCCATGAAGATAATAATCACGAACCGAGCCGAATGCCACTTCAAATGGTTCTACAGATTGGCTCCGTTGCCATCTCTAATGGTTCAAAGTGTAGTTGGAAGGTCAGCAGAAGTACGTTAATCATTCAGTGGATGGGAGATAATTGTCAAAAGTAGGTCACCCTCGTGTTTTAAACGTTAGCCAAAGAATGCCTATTTTTAATACACACACACCCTGGGGAATGTGATTTTTCACCAGCTCATTTTATTATCCACATTTTTAGTTTGCAACACATGGGTGAAAAGTTGTCGGGGCTGTTTGATTACTTCCCTGATTTTTGTAGGATTGCAGTCTGCGACGCTCTGGCTAATGAGAAAGCCGCTTCTACGGAGAACATCTTTTATGCTCGACAGAGTTTATAGAATCGTTTATTTTCCCGCCTTGTCACCAAGTCTGCATCTTGGCAGCTTCTTCAATTGCAGACCACTGAAATGGATGGGGTTGTAAATAGAAACCTGATTGGCTTTTCAATGATTTTTTTAAAAAATAATAATTTCTAAAAGACAAAATATGGAGACAGAATAAAGGATCTAAAATGTCCACAGACAGTGTTGGAACTCAGTCCTAAAATGGCTGACCGACTCCATCTTAGTAATAGTAATGTTGTTTCTGCAATGTCATGCTGAGTCATGCTGCATCATGCCCCAGCTGTTACCTGTTACTGAGGTAAGGTGGAATGACTTCACCTGTAATTAGGCTTTGTGCTGACTCACAGAGCTGATGCAACCTCTGGTGAGCTTGCATGATTGATATGTGTATTTAGGGAAGCTCAGTGAGCTTGCTCTGTCTGCCTGTAAGGATTGTGGGAACTGAGAGGCTCACTGTCCGGGTGGCAGCAAACACTGCTGGTGCTGGATCCTATGCTACTGTGCTTGGATCGTGCTGTGTATACTTACTGGTGTATACTGTTATCTACTGAAGTGTGTACTGATTACTGTGTATGACCTTGGCCTGGCAACGACTCTGAATATTGGATGCTGTCCTGGTAAATATAGTCTACCATTGCATAAATTGTCTCTCTTGTCTATTAATTCCTGTGTTTGCCTGTCCCTCTCCTTCAGTGTCTTCTGCTGCGTGCAAAATTCTCTAACATACAGGATTATTTTTCAAGAGAGTTGTATAAGCTTTGGGCGGGGGTGGGGGGGCTCCATTGGCTGGGTCCAGGCTGGCAACTTCAGGCACACGGGAGGCATCTCAAATTGGGCCAATTAAAAAAGAATGCCATAACAGAAACAATGCCTGTAGTTTTAAGAAACAAATCCTGTCTGCAGTGGTCAGTGTGAGGGCTGCTAGGCAACTGCAACAATATTGCCAGCCTTCAAGCTTGATGTCTATCTGTATACTGTATAGCTTTAATGTTATAATCCTAAGTTTTTTAGGTTTTAATTGTCTGATTTTAAATGTAATAACTTGCTCTGATTTTACTGTTTTATTGTTTTATTGTCGTTGTAAGCCGCCCTGAGCCACTTGTGGGAAGGGCGGGATAGAAGTCACCAAATAAATAAATAAATAAATAAAATAAATCTGTAAATGGGAGGAGGGGCATTTCAAGGGTGTTTTCAAAATGGAGTGACGAAATCCCAATCAGACACTCCCACGGGAGTTCCCTGTTTCCCGCATGGGAGGCGCTTTGGCGCAGTCAGACTGCTGTTGTGCACCATCCCCTTGGCATGGTTTGGGTTTCTTTTTTTCCATACATTTTCAGTGGCCATGCGCGTATGCACTCATGCGCACATTTACTTATTTATTTATTACTTTCAATTTTTATCCAGCCCTCTCCGCAAGCGGACTCAGGGTGGCTAACAATCAGTTCAATTGAAACATCTATAATTACAGATTAAAAGCAATAAAATGCAATTAAAACATTTTATGGTGCTGCTCAAATACAACATACAATATAGGCGGGATCTTCATTCCTAACCATGATCCCATAGTGATCATCATTCCTCAGCAGTGTAAGGTGGCAGTCCTCTTCCGGTTTGGGCATTAAAGGACTGTCAAAATAGTTCAGTTTTGCAGGCCCTGCGGAATTGGGAGAGATTCCGCAGGGCCCTTATGGCCTCCGGGAGGGCTTGCCACGTTTCTGGTGCTGCCACTGAGAAGGCCCTGGCCCATGTAGAACACAACCTGGCCTCCCTTGGTCCGGGGATAGACAATAGATGTTGTGTCCCTGAATGCAGTGCTCTCTGAGGAACATGTGGAGAAAAGTGGTCCCATAAGTAGGCAGGCCCCTGATCTGCCTGTCTTCTGCTTTCCCTCCTTTGCTCCCTTGGTAGCTTCTCTATGGGCCTGTTGCACAGTGCTGGCTGCTGGGGGAGGCCAGTTGCAGGGTGAGCTAGATTAGACTGAGCACTTGTAACAGTGAGCTTCTGAAGCAGAGTAGTGAACCAAACTTGGATCACCCAGAACCAACTCTAACCATTGCACCACAGTGCCTTGTGTGGGGTGGCTGCTGCTGAACAGTAGCAAACAGCCAGTCCTGTGTCATGAAACTCGCATGGTATCAATTTGTCTGGTTGCTGCTGCCAGCCTGGCTTGATAAGTCCTTTTTAAAATGTCAAAACACCCTTGAAATGCCCCCCTCCCATTTACAGATAGACAGCAAGTTTGAAGGCTGGCAATATTGTTGCAGTTGCCTAGCAGCCCTCACATTGACCACTGCAGAGAGGATTTGCTTTTTAAAACTACAGGCATTGTTTCTGTTACGGCATTCTTTTTTAATTTACATTTTTCTACAAACCTGTTGTTTTTTGCTTGTGTTTGTTTGCAAAAGGATATGTCTTGTCTTGTCTTGTCACAGAGGGTGAGTTAAGAGATGCAGAGTTATTTGGTTATCTCCAGGGCTTTCTTTGTAGCAGGAACTCATTTGCATATTAGGCTACACCCCCCCGATGTCGCCAATCCTCCAAGAGCTTACAGTAGGTCCTGTAAGAAGAGCCCTGTAAGCTCCAGGAGAATTGGCGACATCAGGGGTGTGTGGCACAGCGGCAGGCTGGTCAGGGTGTCAGCCTGCCCAATGGCAAGACAGCCCTATGGGCCCCTGATAAAGTGGGCCCTCTTAAACACTAGACAATAGGTTTAAAATGTTAATGACCTTTTAGTAGCTTGAAAATATAATAGCAATTCCAATATAATAGAAGTTCTTTATCTCCTAGCAACCAATATTTTTAGACCCAGTCCGCCACTGTGGCCCAATATGCAAAGGCGTTCCTGCTACAAAAATAAAGCCCTGGTTATCTCATTTCTCCCTCCCTTGCCTTGCTTTGATCAGGGAGAGCTTCAACTGCACAATGACAGGACCGTATCTTTGCAAGAAGACCTCCTTCACCCTGGTGTTGGAGGAGACTCCAGATCTGCTTGGCTTTTGCAAATTGATCTTATGAAGGTCTGGTGGCCACATCCCCTGGAAACAAGGAGTCTTCCTCAAATGACTGCTATGTTGTGGACCGATAGTGATGCAATTATAGTAATAGTGCAGAGATTCTAGATCTGGTTCCTAGAAATATAAACTCAAATCTTAGATTCCGTTATCCTGGTAAGGAACACAAACTGCCAAAGTGGGTTCAGTTTTGAGGCAGAAATGTCGTATTGGAGGGAAAAAATGCTTAGGACATGGGTAACTTTTACTAAAAATAAAAAAAGTGAGCCAGAAATAGCTTGGGGCCGTGCGGCAGTTTCACACCGCCAAGGCAGCTCACTTGCACACTTCCCCATCGAGATGTCAAAGAGGTGACTGGGGCGCGGCTCAAAAGTTTGCTACCATTTCATCAGTGGTAGCTTTTTGAGCCACTCTGAGGCCTCTGGAGGATGGGGTGAGTATGGGATGGGGCCGGGTGGCAGATATTCACATTTGCAAGGAATTTTTGGGTCGGTTTCTGAGGTGTCTCTGAATCACCCCTAACTGCCCATCTGTCTTAACCCACGGATTCACATTTTAGATGTATCTGAAGAAGTGAACAGTGAGTCATAAAACCTGTTGAACATCTGTTCTGTTCTTTAAGAAAAGGGAACACTTTTTTATTTTTAATGATCCTCAAAAGACCTACCTGAGCTCTTCCCAAATTTTTTTTATTATTATTATTTTTGCACGTTCATAATTTACTTTTATGGGCCTGATGACAAGTAACATAAAGTTAATTTTTTTGTAGAAAATGGCTAGTAAAAATCTCCATAAAATATTTTCCCATAAACATTGTCTCATCAGCCAACAACTAATACAACAGCTCTAGTGAGCCTTATCTAGGCAGCTGCAATCCAAAAGGCATTGGAATAGGTGCTACTGAACTCAATGGAGTTTACATCTGAGCAAAGAAGTGAGCAGTGACCCACATATTTAGTTAGTCTTTAAGGTGGTACTGCGTTCTGGCTCTTTCCTGCAGCTACAGACAGACTAACATGGCTAAAACGGATAAAAGGAAGTACTTCTTCACCCAAAGGGTGATTAACATGTGGAATTCACTGCCACAGGAGGTGGTGGTGGCCACAAGCATAGCCACCTTCAAGAGGGGTTTAGATAAAAATATGGAGCAGAGGTCCATCAGTGGCTATTAGCCACAGTGTGTGTGTGTGTGTGTATACACATATATATATAATTTTTTTGCCACTGTGTGACACAGAGTGTTGGACTGGATGGGCCATTGGCCTGATCTAACATGGCTTCTCTTATGTTCTTACCCATCTTGATTTACATCTGAGCATGCGAGGGGATCAAGCCAAGTCAGCTGTTAAACAGAGAATGATATGGAGAGACAATCAGATTGTCCCGCCCAGCCCGGGCGGGGACTGCGCGGAGGAGACCCTCTGGCGCCTGCCAGCCGTTCCAAGCCCTCGTCGTCGCCCCAAGAGCCTTCCCCATCTCTCCAAGCCCCCGTGGCGGCCCCACCTCTCACCTCGACTGACGGGGCGACAGCAGCCACCCGAGCGACGCCTCCCAGACGGCGAGCCCGGCTTCGAGTCCGCGAAGTCTGGCCAGGGCAAGATGCCGGGGAGCAAGAGGGAGAAGCTGAGCCCAGCACCGGGCCAGGAGGGGGAGAGCCGTTCGTCTCGTCGCAGCGCGAGACGCTCCATCGCAGCACGCAGCCGAGGGCTAGGATGCCCGGGGCACGCCCAGTCAGCCCAGCCCCGGCGCGCCTCTCCCGGGCATCTGGGGCTTTGAAGGGGGGAGGAGCCAGAGAGGGGCAGGACCCGGGAGGAGGGAAGGATGGGTTGGGAAGCATAAAAGGAGGGAGGGAGGAGGTCGCTGAGGAAGCTGGCTGATGCGCAAAGAGGCTGCCTCGTGCGAGAGAGGGACAGGAGCCACGGCGCAGCCAAGAGGGGAACGGGGGCCTGCGGTGAAGTAACCCAGCGCCCACCCCCCTGTTTCTGAGACCTCTGGGGAATGCCCCAGAGTGCCCGGGAGGGGCAACGGCGACGCCGGGAGACCGGGAGGGGTACCGAAGACCCGACACAGATCTTAACAGATGCCCTAATTTTAGAGTGCCAGATCATCACAAATACCATATGGCCCCCATGGCTTGTTTAATACACTTAGACTCGCACAAGTTTTGGAAGCTTTTGCATTGGCGAGATGTGAAGTCTTCCCTTCCGCAGTGCTGGAGGGCGGGTTCAAAAAGAGTCCCTAGGGAACAGAGAATGTGTCAGTGTAACTCTGGGGAATGGGAAACCATTAAACATATGTTACTTAGGTGTAACTTGTACAAAATAGTTCAAGATAAGTATATCATACCCCTGGTAGGAGATATTGTAGGTAGGTCAGATTCAAAATACTGTAATCGATTATTGTCTGATGAAAATCGGTCTGCTACGGAATCCAGGTGAAATTTTAGGTAGCTTGTGATAGCATCAGGAAAAGTCAGTTAATTCTGTAATAATAACTCGGGTTATGGTTCTATCTTCTCTCTCCTATTTAATTGGATTTTAATATAGTTTTTATGTAATTGAAATCCTTACAAGAGAAGAAGAAGAAAAAGATATTGGATTTATATCCTGCCCTCCACTCCGAAGAGTCTCAGAGCGGCTCACAATCTCCTTTGCCTTCCTCCCCCACAACAAACACCCTGTGAGGTGGGTGGGGCTGGAGAGGGCTCTCACAGCAGCTGCCCTTTCAAGGACAACCTCTGCCAGAGCTATGGCTGACCCAAGGCCATTCCAGCAGGTGCAAGTGGAGGAGTGGGGAATCAAACCCGGTTCTCCCAGATAAGAGTCCGCACACTTAACCACTACACCAAACTGGCTCTCCAAGTCTCCAAGAGACCTGTGTGTGTGTGTGTATATATATATATATATATATATATATATATATATATATATATATACAGACAGTATATATCTGTACAGTATATGTATGTATATATATACAGACAGACTAACATGGCTGCAGACAGACTAACATTGCTACCCATCTTGGCCTATCAACAGGTTTCATATTCCTAAAAGAAAAGAAAAAAGAACCATTGGATGCCAACAGAGTTAAAATTCTACAAAAAGCACAACACAAATACATCTGTCTAATTAATGGTATTTTTGCCATTGATTCAAGATGGAATCACCAGAAACACAAATAACACCCTGCCTACCTCCCACTGTCGCCCCTCCCAAGCACCCAAGCACTGTAGCCTGTGAACTTTGGGTTGGATCTAGAGGAGCCATTTTGCTGGTGTGATGGCGGTTACACTGGCAGAGGAGCACTTCAGTTGGCAAAAGAGAGAAGGGAGATTTTTGCCAAAGCCCCCTTTCTATTTCACCCCAGGCTGTTCTCAAGAGCCCCTTGATCTCCAGAGGACAATATGGGTGGGGTGTGTGTGATGGTCTTCGGAAGAGGCATAGAAATTCAACTCTACCAGCTTCATTTCACTGACGGCACCTAAACCTTCCACATTTTAAAGAAGCTACATGGAAAGTACATTTTTGGCGTGGGAAGGAGTGCATTTTCCATTTATCAGAAGCTTAATGAACACATGAAGCTGCCTTAGACTGAATCAGAACTTTGGTCTATCAAATTCAGTATAATCTCCTCTGACCAGCGGCAGCTCTCTGGGGTCACAGGTGAAGGTCTTTCTTATCACCCACTGTAAGGTCTCCCACTCTATCATCTTTTGCTTCAGAAAGTTTTCCCCATGACTATTTTTGTAGCAGGCTCAAGGGACATTTGAAGATGAACCTTGAGCCACTGCTGATTCATGAACCACTCTTTAATAATCACCAAATTAACCCATTTAACCTATTGCAATAGACATCAGCAGCAGTAACCCTCAAAGAATATACTCTGAGAATCCACACTGGTTTCCTTGGGTCTAAAGAGGAGTAAGAGATACAATAATATATTACTGTACCCAGCTGTTTCCTCGTCAAATTTATAAGGATCGTTAACATATAATGTCTGTAACCAGGGTTTTTTTTGGTAGCAGGAACTCCTCTACATACTAGGCCACACCCCCTGATATAGCCAATCCTCTAAGAGCTTATGGAGCTCCTAGTACAGGACCTACTGTAAGCTCCAGGAGGATTGGCTACATCAGGGGTGTGTGGCCTGATATGCAAAGGAGTTCCTGCTACAAAAAAGAGCTCTGTCTGTAACCATCAGTCCTTCCAAATGGAGTATCTCCATTTTATAGAAGGGGAACTGAGACTGGGAACTGCAGTTATTTTGTAATGATTTATAGATTTTTAGTGAGACTTCTCAGTGCCCTCACCACCCCAAACTACAGTACTTCGACAGATACCATGGCAATTCAAATGAGACGAAAAAGATCTGTGTGCTAGGTTGCTGTTCCACAATATACAGGCTGCTGGCAGAGCTTTCTGGGAGTTTTCTGTCTCTTTGTAAAAGAAAATGAGAAGGGTGATGTAACAATAAAAGAGAAAATGGCAGCTTGGCGTCAACTGTGAACCATGCTCAGCTTTTCTTCCCTGCTCGCTTGTATTGATTTTGTTATCATCATTTGTGGCTTACATCTGTGCTTTCAAGAACCAAAGTCTGATAAATTTTGAAAAGACATAGCGAGGCTTAGAACTCACCGTTGAGATCAGGAAGTGTTTCCCACATTCGTCTGATAAGAAAGCTAAGCATAATAGCCCGCATTTCTGAGGGTGAAACTGGCTTCAAGGACACATTTAGAGTACTACCTCCTCTTGCAAACCGCAAATTAAAGGCATAGGAATGAATCTTTGTAAGAAAGATAGTGATGGTCAGAGAACAGATCCTGAATGTCAGTGAAAATTGCTGCTCTAGCCATCCTTTGAAGTTCATTTAATTTATTTAGATCAGGGGTGTCAAACATGCAGTTTGGGGCCGAATCAAGCCCCTGGAGGGCTCCTATCAGGCCCCCGAGCAACTGGCTGTCATCTGCTTCCTTCTCCCTCTCTCTTGCTTCCTACTGCATTACAGCTTGCTTTGCAAGGCTTGCTCAATTGCACAGGAGCTGCAGAGCAAAACCTCAATTTTCTCCATTGGGTGAGGCTCCTCCCTTGGGGAGAAGGGGAGGGAGAGCTTGCTTTTCCAGGCTCTCTCAATCGCACAGCAGAGCTACTGACCCAAGCCTCTCTTCCTTCTATTGGCTGAGGCTCCCCCCCCCCAATTCCCCTGGGGAAGGAAGGAAAGAGCCAGAGCTTCCTGTGCCCAGTTCCCTGGATCCCATGGGAGAAATACGAAGAAGGCATCTTTAAGACCAATGAGTGCTAACATTTTAAGCAGGTTTTAATTTAAATATATCAATATATTTGCGTTTGTCTGTGTTCTTTATAAAGTTTATATCTTTGCTACCTAATCTTAAATAGGTACACACATGGCCTGGCCCAACACAGCCCAGCCCGGCCCAACAACATCTCATCTATGTCTGATCCGGCCCTGATAACAAATGAGTTCGACACCCCTGATTTAGATGTTATCCCCAATGGGAACACCAAGTGGCATACCACATCATTCTCTCAATTCCATTTTGTTTTAGAACAATGTAGGTTACGCTAAGATAAGATAGGCTGAGAGACAGCAACTGGCTCAAGGTCACTCAATAAGCTTCCATGGCACAGTAGAAATCAGACCTTGGTATCCCAAATCCAAGTCTGACACCTTTAACACTACACTATGCTCTAGAATTCATTCATTCATAATTTGGATTTATGAATGGCCCAATCTCTGAGTGCACAGGGCTGTAAGTGATGAACAACAATAAAACAGAGCACATCATAGATGGTTTTTAAAATATATTATAAATGCATTATTATATTCTTAAAAACAATCCTCAGATGGCATTAATGGATCAATCTTTAACCAGTTCCAGACTGTGCTACCACTCATAAAACAGGATAAGGAGGAGGCAGAGAGAGAAGGAAAGAGGAGGAGGAGATGATATTGGATTTATACACAGAGTGGCTCACAATTAGGGTTGCCAAGTCCAACCCTAGAAATATTTGGGGGCTTTGGGGGTGGAGCCAGGAGACACTGGGGTGGAGCTAGGAAGGAGGGGGGAAACGGCACCGGGGAGCGTGGCGAGCCGCCGCGTCTCGGAGCGGGCAACGCCGCTGCGCCGCTGCCGCCTCTTCTCCGCTCACCGTGGCTGCTCGTCCGAGATGGGCTCAGCCTGAGACCATCTCGGAGGAGCAGCCACGCCGAGCAGAGAAGAGGCGGCAGCGGCGCGGCGGCCTCGCCCGCTCCGCCATAGAATCGGAGGGGGGTGGAGGCGGGCCGGGGGCGTGGCGAGCCACGAGTCCGGGTTCTAGAAGGGCCCGAATTCACGGCTCGCCATGCTCCTGGCCTGCCTCGCCCTCCCCTGCGCTGCTGCCGCCTCTTGGCTGCTCCTCCGAGATGGGCTCAGCCTGGGCCCATCTCGGAGGAGCAGCTGCAATGGGCGGGGAGGGGGCGGCAGTGGCATGGCGCGGCGGCCTCGCCCGCTCTGGGATGGGGCGGCTCGCCATGCTCCCTGGCTCTGTTTCCACTCCCTCCCCCCGCTTCCGTTTTTTTGGGGAGCAGGGGAAGAGGGTGGAAATCCTGGGGTCTCCCACCAGGGCGGGAGGGTTGGGAAGCCTACTCACAATCTCCTTTACCCTCCTCCCCCACAACAGACACCCTGTGAGGTAGGCGGGGCTGAGAGAACTCTCCCAGAAGCTGGCCTTTCAAGGACAGCTCTGCGAGAGCTATGGCTTGACCCAAGGCCGTTTCAGCGGCTGCAAGTGGAGAAGTGGGGAATCAAACCCGGTTCCTCCCACACTTAACCACTACACCAAACTGGCTCTCAGTTTTAGGAGGGTATAAGCTAATACAGACCAGCAAATTACAGGGACATAAGCTAATACATTACAGGAGTGTAAGCTAATACAAGCCTGAAAATAATGATTCCCGTAATGTTTCATGTGCCATGCCGGTCTGCTGGCATTTGCTGTGGTTTGGTAATGCCACCAGAAAACACCAGATAACTCCCTTACCCGATGAAAACTATACACAGCACAAAAAGAATAGAAAAATGATCAATCTATAGTACAAAAGAAGACAACATTTTATAGTGCAAAATAAACACTGGTTCCAATAATTGCAAATAGTATCTGCGACGGAACCGGCCCGATTCTGCCTTCAGACCCGGTCCCGTCAGCTCCCTATTGAGTCGCCAACTCCTGGAAGGAGCTATTTCTCCTCCTGCCCCTTGGGCTCGCTGCCACCACCTGCTCAGTCTAGGGGTTCAGATTGAGAGGAACAGGACTCCCAATCCCCCTCTCCAGCTGTGAGGCCCAGCCTCAAGGTCCTCTGCCACCCTGCACTTGGGTTTCACAGAGACCTCAGCACTTCTTTGGGGCACCCCTGGAGGATTGGCACTGTGACGGAACCGGCCCGATTCCACCTTCAGACCCGGTCCCGTCAGCTCCCTCTCAAGTCGCCAACTCCTGGAGGGAGCTATTTCTCCTCCTGCCCCTTGGGCGCGCTGCCACCACCTGCTCAGTCCCGGGGTTCAGATTGAGAGGAACAGGACTCCCAATCCCCCTCTCCAGCTGTGAGGCCAGGCCTCCAGGTCCTCTGCCACCCTGCACTTGGGTTTCACAGAGACCTCAGCACTTCTTTGGGGCACCCCTGGAGGACTGGCACCTTATCCAACTGCATGCCTTCCCCCTTCCCCGGGGCCCCCTTCTCAACACAGCGTGGTCTAAAGCGGTCTGGGGATCTATGTGGTACAGAGTTTGACTGCCAGCATTTTAAAACAGAAAAAAAAACATTTATTTAAAAGGGAAAAGGATAGGGAAAGAAAAACAAAACAAAAACAGTTGCATCTACAAAATTAGCACAGCACAGCACAGCCCAGCACAGCAACCAGTATAACAAAGAAAAGTTGATTATAAACGCGTCCTGCTGGCCCTGATCTAAACTTGCCCTGTCTTGTGAATTACTTACTTAGTCTGCCTGCCTGGGGCCCCCCCAGGCAGGAGCCTCCATTGCTCACCACATGCTCGCTCGAGCCCCAGTACAAATCTCCCCTCTCTTCCTGCCTAACACATGCAAGGAACAACAGCACTTCCTGCCTTTCTAGGAGATTTTCCCCCTAGCGTTGTTGGTTTGGCTCTGGAAGGGAGGGGGGGAGTGAGGGGAAGGCTACACAGCCTGCTGAGGGATTTACTGACCCCTGCCAAATGAAGCACCACCACTGACTAAAATGGCGTTTCTCCACACTTCCCCCTCCTTAAATTCTGAGCCGGAGGGGTTGCCTCCTACAGAGGTGACCCCGTAGCAGAATCCAATCAAACAAGGAGAAACCCATTAACCAAAATATTACACAAACATTCAGGTATTTCTCCAATAATACACAAAGTCCAGCACCCTAGGTGCCCATGTCCTTTCTGGACAAAACGTTGCATGGCTGCCTGCAGAAGGAATGTCCAGTCTTTAAGATGTACTCCTCCATCTCCCAGGACCACCTCTGGAGTTTGGTGCTCTCCCTCCATTGCTGCTGTTGCTGGGATGAGTGGTCCATCAAAGGAGGAAATCCCTGGCCCCACATCTGAGGTTGGAAACTGCCCAGTTCCCACAAAGTTGCTTCTTTATCCCTCATTGGTGGAATGTTCCCCCTGTCCACTCTGACCTCCCAGAAAACCACCTCTGGAGCTCCAAACAATTGCTGTCCCAGCTTCTTTTTGTCTCCTTCCTTCCTACCTATATGCAACCCCATGGACCTCGCAGAGAATGGCTGTGGCATATTCACCTGCACCACTTTAACTGCCTTTCCCATTTTCTCCATAGCCACCACATAAGTAGCATCGTCCAGGTCATCCACAATCATATGGGGTCCCTCCCATTCCACTTTCCGTTCACCAGTATGAAGTGGCAGGACATCCATCACCCTATCCCCTGTCTCAGCTTCTGCGAACTCCACTTTCTGGTCCCTTGCCACCTCACACAGTGGTTCCAGCCTAGGGTCACTTTGAACCTCAGACAGGAACATTTCTGGCTCCCCCAGACTTCCTATCATCTGTTCCTTCAAGCCACCCCTAGTCCCACTGTTTCCAGAACACTCAGTCAAAGTTTGATCTGGGTTCTCCGCCCCCTCAGTTGGTTTTTCAGTGTCAGCCAACTGAGCTCCTTCCTTCCTGGAAGGCTCCACAGCAACCTGCTGCCCTTGCGGAAATTGGCACCCCTCTTCCCATTGGGCACACCCTCCTGCAGGGCTTGAGACAGGCTGGTCCTCCCCCTCCCTGGTTGGTGGTGAGGTGGCTTCCCTAAAGTTGCCTTCCTCCCCCCACCTTCCCCTGAGGGTTTGGCTTGGGTTCTCAGTCCCCTCGGGTGGTTTTTCAGCACTACCCAACTGACCCCCTTCCTGCCTGGAAGGTCCCACAACTTCCCAGGATTCCTGTCTGCCCTGCTTCAAGACGACCTGTTTTGAGAGCGTCTCGGACGATCCCACTTCCTGATCCACAGCTACTTGGTGAACCGGTTCCAACCTAAGGTCACTCCGGACCCCCTTCTGGAACCGCTCCCGTTCCCCCAAGCCTTCAGCTATGTGCTCCTCTGAGCCCACATTAGCCTTGCTGCTCTCAGAACCTCCTGTGAAATCTCCACCCTCCACCTCGGTCTCTTCAGCATGCACATCCTTCATGCTAGACAGGTTCCCTTCCTCGCTAGGAACATCTACAGCCTCTTCCTGCACTTGGGGAACGCTACACCCCTCTTCCCCTTGGGAACACCCTACTCCAGAGCTTGAGATAGGCTGGTCCTCCCCCTCCTGGGTGACTGCCCTCTCTTCGTCCTCAGTAACCTGGGCTATTTCCCCCTCCCTGGTTGGTGGTGAGGTGGCTTCCCTAACGTTGTCTTCCTCCTCCCACTTTCCTCTGAGGGTTTGGCTGCAGGTTACAGCATTGATAGAGTACTGGCCAACCAACAAATCCCGGCCCAATAACACTGGAACTGTTTGTTCCTTCCTTACCCCACATTCAGAATAGGATTTACCTTCTTGTGGGGCCCAACCCCTGAACTGCTTTCGGGAGTGGTCTGGCCCCAGTTTAAACCTTTTAAATACAGTGGCTTTATAGGCCGCAAAAGTTATCCCCCCATCTTCCATAGGCATGCTGTGATAGATGGCTGAGAGTTCTCCAGTCAGGTTGCTACAGAGGTAAGACATATAGTCTTCCTCTGCAATCCCCCACTGTTTGGCTGCCCTCTCAAAGTTGGAGAGGTATATGGAGGGGTCTTCTCCCCCTTGGTACACTGCAAAGTCCTTGGGGGTGACTTGGATCTCTTTGCTTAGTTCAGCTTCCAGACGTAGCACCTCAAGCTCATGGCGACGTTGCTCTTCCTGCTCCCGTCGGTGGATCTCAGCTCTCTCTCTTTCCTCCTGTCTGCGGAGCTCAGCTTGTCTCAGCTCCCTCTCTGCTTGTCTTTCCACTCTCTCTCGTTCCTCCTCTCTGCGGATCTCAGCTTGTCTCTCCTCTCTCTCTCGTTCCTCCCGTCTGCGGTCTCGGTCCGCCTCGATACGCATTCTCTCCAGTTCCAACTGTAGCCGCAAGATTGCTTCTGACTGGGTGGGGGCCACTTTTGCAAGTGCCCCTGCATGCTGATGATACTCCAAAAGGAGGTCTTTCATATCTACTACAGTCATGTTGTCACACTCCAGCTTGTGCTTTGCACACTCTTCCTGGAGCTGTGGCTTTGTCATCTTCAGGATTTCCCGCATCTTAGCATGCTCCATCCTAACTAGCTAAACTTTCCCTACTCCAGTTGACCCGAAAATAAAACAAAACCTCTGTTGCTTCCTCTGGGTGCTTGCACGCATCAAAAACCAAAAATGCCTGGCCAATCAAGTTCTCTGTTTGTTCTCATCCCACCGCTGCCGCCAAGTGTGACGGAACCGGCCCGATTCCGCCTTCAGACCCGGTCCCGTCAGCTCCCTCTCGAGTCGCCAACTCCTGGAGGGAGCTATTTCTCCTCCTGCCCCTTGGGCGCACTGCCACCACCTGCTCAGTCCCGGGGTTCAGATTGAGAGGAACAGGACTCCCAATCCCCCTCTCCAGCTGTGAGGCCAGGCCTCCAGGTCCTCTGCCACCCTGCACTTGGGTTTCACAGAGACCTCAGCACTTCTTTGGGGCACCCCTGGAGGATTGGCACCTTATCCAACTGCATGCCTTCCCCCTTCCCCGGGGCCCCCTTCTCAACACAGCGTGGTCTAAAGCGGTCTGGGGATCTATGTGGTACAGAGTTTGACTGCCAGCATTTTAAAACAGAAAAAAAACATTTATTTAAAAGGGAAAAGGATAGGGAAAGAAAAACAAAACAAAAACAGTTGCATCTACAAAATTAGCACAGCACAGCCCAGCACAGCACAGCCCAGCACAGCACAGCCCAGCACAGCAACCAGTATAACAAAGAAAAGTTGATTATAAACGCGTCCTGCTGGCCCTGATCTAAACTTGCCCTGTCTTGTGAATTACTTACTTAGTCTGCCTGCCTGGGGCCCCCCCAGGCAGGAGCCTCCATTGCTCACCACATGCTCGCTCGAGCCCCAGTACAAATCTCCCCTCTCTTCCTGCCTAACACATGCAAGGAACAACAGCACTTCCTGCCTCTCTAGGAGATTTTCCCCCTAGCGTTGTTGGTTTGGCTCTGGAAGGGAGGGGGGGAGTGAGGGGAAGGCTACAATGCTTGCTGAGGGATTTACTGACCCCTGCCAAATGAAGCACCACCACTGACTAAAATGGCGTTTCTCCACAGGCACCTTATCCAACTGCATGCCTTCCCCCTTCCCCAGGGCCCCCTTCTCAACACAGTGTGGTCTGAGCGGTCGGGGATCTATGTGGTACAGAGTTTGACTGCCAGCATTCCAAACAGTAAAAATATATTTATTTAAAAGAGAAAAAGAAAAGAAAAGAAGAACAAAACAAAAACAGTTGCATTTAAAAAGTTAGCACAGCGCAGCACCCGTACAGCAAACAGCATGACAAACAAAATGTGGTTTTAAACGCGTCCTACTGTCCCTGATCTAAACATGCCCTGCCTTTTTGGATGACTTACTTGGTCTTACTGCCTGGAGGCCTCATTTTCCTGAGCAGGCCCCCCCCCCACAGGCAGGAGCCCACAGGCAAGCAACCTCTCTTCCAGAGCGCCAGCTGCAAACTGAAAAACTCTTCCTCCTAACTCACATGCAGAGAACAAAAGAACTTCCTGCCTCTCTAGGAGACTTTCCCCCTAGAGTTGTTGGTTTGGCTCTGGAAGGGAGGGGGGAGGAGGGGAAGGCTAGGCCCAAGCCTGCTTGGCAGTTTAGCGATCCCTCCCAATGAAGCACCAACATGGATTAAAATGGCGTTCCTCCACAGTATCCATATACAAAAATACCAAAATACGATACAAATCCAGGCCTCCAAGGAAAGTATCATGCACAGTGTTCAGCACCTAAAAGTATATGAATATAAATTCTCCAGATGTGCAGAAAGGGAAGTTCTCAATGAAATTCTGATCAGTATACTTCCCATTTAAATAAGTATCTTTATTAAGAGATGCACATCTAAACAACTCAAGCCTTTGTACTATACAAGTTACCGTATTTTTAATATTTAAATGCTTCTAGATTCAGAGCCATGTAGCTTCTATAATATCCATGACACAATGGCTATACTCTTTGACTGGGCTGAGAATATTATAGAGGCTGCATGGCTCTGAAAATGGAAGCACTTAAACATTAAAAATAATTTGTTGTATATCCATAACAGTTTCAACATAAAAGCTTGAATTGTTTACATGTGTTTTTCTCGCTAAAGATACTTATCAAAATGGGAAGTATAATGATTGAAATTCCATTGAGAACTTACCTTTAAGCACATCTGAAGAATTTATATTCATATACATTTGGGCCCTGAACACTGTGCATAATAATTTCCTTGGAAGCCTGGATTTGTATCGTATTTTGGTATTATTTGTATATCAATACTATTTGCAATTACTGGAACTGGTGTGTATGTTATATTATACCATTTTGTCTTCATTTGTAATATACATTTTTCTATATTTTTGTGCTCATTTTATAGTTTTCATTGAGTAAGGGAGTTATCTGGTGTTCTAGTGGCCTTGTTTTTCCTCTGTCCCTATTTTTTTTTCTTGTGGTTTGGTAATAGCTTGCTTTTGTTCTCTTCTAGGAGTCAAGAGTGCCTCTTGCCATGAATTTAGTCTCAGGATTGTTGTGTAACTTTGTGTAACCTCACTGGGTCCAACTTGGCTTATCATTATTGTATTCCTGTGTGCTTTGGTCTGTTATACCTGCACTTTGCAAAGTAACCACTTCTACCCTGAGAAAGAGAGCACGATGGTACCAAGGTCATCCTGTGTTATCTGACTTTAAGAGAATGTACTTTCATTTCCTTCTTACTGATGCTCCTAGGAATGCTGGTGGGGGGGATGGTAGGGGGCTGTACTTGATAGATTTTGGTGCTTAGCATTTTGAATGTATAATGGATGGATCCAAGCCTATATCTGGTGGAACTGAGGTCTCCAGCTTCAGTTTCAGCAAGAGAAGTCTTGCCCACTGTACCTGTCTAGAATCATGCAATAAACTACTCATGGAGGAGTGATCACTGATGAGAACTGTGCAGAACTTGACACTGGAGGTGCATTCACACTACATTGGATAATACATTTTACATCTGGATTTTTGTTATTCTTACACAGTAAAGTTCCGGATGTAAAACACATTATTTAGTGTAGTGTGACTGCACCATGGGATGCAAAGATGCATTTCCGATACCTAACATTCAGACTTCAAAACCCCTGCTTTTACTTTCACTTTTTCCTTATAGATTCAGGTAGGAAGCCATGTTGTTCTGAACCAGCAGAACAAACTTTGAGTCCAGCGGCACCTTTAAGAGCGACAGCGTTTTATTTTGTTGGTCATAGCCTTTAAGGTTAATGAAAGAGTGTAAAATAAAATAGTTTTAAGGTTTTTTTCAGCTACCATCATTGGCTTCCTTGAATCCTTCATTGGCAAAAGAGAGGCTAAAGCTGTCTTAAATAAATAAATGTCATATATTGTAAATATAATATGCATTGCATATAAAAATTCAACAATGCATATAGTGTATTTTCCACAAAGTGAGGAGCTTGTTCCATTGGACAAAAGCTAATAAAATATTAAGAAATACAAAGGGAAACAAAATAGTAGACATCCACTCCTCCCAAATTAGGAAGTCAGCACAACAATGCAATGTAATTGAGCCCCTGGTGGCCGAACAAACACAGTTGGATGGCTGTTTTCAGACTGATAATTTATAAGCTGAACATACCAGATTTACTGTTCCGGACTCGTTCATTCAAATAATGATAAAGGCATGGTGTGAATCCAACAAAGTCTCAAATCTAGTTGTTGTTTTTAGTCTTATCTCAGCATGTTCCTTTGGGGACTATTGCTTCTCTTATTGTGTATATAAAGTGTCTTCAAGTTGCAGCCCCAGCATGGGGCTTTCAAGGCGAGAAGCAGAGATGGTTTGCCATTGCCTTCCTCTGCACAGCTTTCCTTGGTGGTCTCCCATCAAGACTTATGGAAACCCCAGCAAGGGGCGTTCAAGGCAACAGAGAATAAGAGGTGGTTGGCCATTGCCTTCCTCTGCACAACCTTCCCTGGTGGACTCCCATCAAGATTTATGGAAACCCCAGCAAGGGGCTTTCAAGGAAACTGAGAAGCAGAGGTGGTTGGCCATTGCCTTCCTCTGCAGACTCTTCTTTGGTGGTCCACCATCAAGACTTATGGAAACCCCAGCAAGGGGCTTTCAAGGAAACTGAGAAGCAGAGGTGGTTGGCCATTGCCTTCCTCTGCTGACTCTTCTTTGGTGGTCCACCATCAAGACTTATGGAAACCCCAGCAAGGGGTTTTCAAGGAAACTGAGAAGCAGAGGTGGTTGGCCATTGCCTTCCTCTGCTGACTCTTCTTTGGTGGTCTACCATCAAGACTTATGGAAACCCCGGCAAGGGGCTTTCAAGACAACTGAGAAGCAGAGGTGGTTTGCCATTACCTTCCTCTGCACAACCTTCCTTGGTGGTCTCCCATCAAGATTTATGGAAACCCCAGCAAGGGGCTTTCAAGGCAAGTGAGAAGCAGAGGTGGCTGGCCATTGCCTTCCTCTGCACGACCTTCCTTGATGATCAGCCATCCAATTACCAATCCTGAAGCAGATTCCAAGACCTGACAGGCTATACCGGGCCACCTTCCCTCCACTTATCTTATTACTACTAGCTGAGTGTTAGTGTTAAAGTATGGATCCAGTAGCACCTGTGGAGACCAGCAGAGCAGTCACAGTAGGCAGAGAATCAAAGGGCACAGAAGGATGCAACTCTATGTCAGGCAGAAGTCCCTGACAGGGATTCATTTCAAGTCTATGCTTTGAATACACATTTCTGATCTTCCTAATAGTATTAGCATTGCTGATGAAGAGCCGATTTTCCAAGACATATTCTCATATATGCATTGTCATATGTCTCTACACTTATAATAAACATACTTGTAATGTTATTAATTTAAAAAGTTAAAGGTCGTCCCCTGTGCAAGCACCAGTCGTTTCCGACTCTGGGGTCACAATGTTTTCACGGCAGACTTTTTTACGGGGTAGTTTGCCTTTGCCTTCCCCAGTCATCTACACTTTGGAGTACTGTGTGCAATTCTGGTCACTGCACCTCAAAAAGGATACTATAGCATTGAAAAAAGTGCAGAAAAGGGCAACTAGAATGATTAAAGGGTTGGAACACTTTCCCTATGAAGAAAGGTTAAAATGCTTGGGGCTCTTTAGCTTTGGGAAACGTCGACTGAGGTGTGGCATGATAGAGGTTTACAAGATAATGCATGGGATGGAGAAAGTAGAGAAAGAAGTCCTTTTCTCCCTTTCTCACAATACAAGAACTCGTGGGCATTCAATGTAATTGCTGAGCAGTCAGGTTAAAACAGATAAAAGGAAATACTTCTTCACCTAAAGGGTGGTTAACATGTGGAATTCATTTCCACAGGAGGTGGTGGCGGCTACAAGCATAGCCAGCTTTAAGAGGGGATTGGATAAAAATATGGAGAAGAGGTCCATCAGTGGCTATTAGCCACAGTGTGTGTGTGTGTATTGGCCACTGTGTGACACAGAGTGTTGGACTGGATGGGCCATTGGCCTGATCCAACATGGCTTCTCTTATGTTTTTATGTTCTTATGACTCTTCAAATGAATCTACCCTATTTTTTTTTCACTACGAGGTGACTTCTCTGCTCCTGTAGATTTTGTTCTGTTAGCTGGCAATTAAAAATGAGATGTATTTTGCGCTCTTGTGCAGTCTTTTGGGCCTCTGTGGGTGTGATTCATCAGACAGGGCAGCTGGAAGCGTCTTTGAGTGCAAGCCCCGAAACTCGTTATTTCTTTGATTTCAGTGATGCTGTTCTGAACTTCTCACCACGAGAATGCTATGGAGGGAACGCCGCAACATCAGGAGTCACGTATACTGCGAGGTGTCATATAAATGTGACCTCCTTTTCTGTGGAGGGAGCCAAGCTGTTAAATATGAGAAGCATCGGCTTGTGATTATCCCAATCATGGGACAAGGTGTTGGAACAAACAACATACATGGAAGAAAGTGTCGCACAATCGTCAAGGCAACACGTTGCCTTCTCCTGCAACCACAAGATAATTCCCAAGCAGCACCACAAGAATGTACATGCACCAAAATGAACTGATGTAGAATGTTTAATGAAGAACTATTTCCCCTCCCTCTTCCTTTTTTGAAGAGGTCATAAGTGCCACTCATAATTGGTGGCCAATTCAAAGAATGGAGAATTTGCCCATAGCTAGCTTGAACAAAAGCTGTATTCCAAGGTCCCCGATAATTAGCTTGAACAAATGCTCTGTTCCAAGGCGGCTCGTTGCTTCTGTGAAGAAATCCATTTTTCCCTTTGGAAGTTTGGAATGAACAAAACCTTTACACCTTTATACTGAGTTTCAATTCCCACCCCCCAACCCCGGGCAGAGAACAAATAGGTTGAGGGAGCCACCGTATGTTTGGGGGCACTCCTTAGGCTGATCTTTTGATTAAGACTAGTTAATGTGAAGTTTAACTGTCTACTAGAAGAAGAAGAAGATATTGGATTTATATCCTGCCCTCCATGCCGAAGAGTCTCAGAGCGGCTCACAATCTCCTTTACCTTCCTCCCCCACAACAGACACCCTGTGAGGTGGGTGGGGCTGGAGAGGGCTCTCCCAGCAGCTGCCCTTTCAAGGACAACTTCTGCCAGAGCTATGGCTGACCCAAGGCCATTCCAGCAGGTGCAAATGGAGAAGTGGGGAATCAAACCCGGTTCTCCCAGATAAGAGTCCACACACTTAACCACTACACCAAACTATGGTGAGAATATGTTCCAATTTAGACAAGTTTAAGCATGAACCTGCAATATTCACATTATAATGATCATGTAGACCAGGGGCGGGGAACCTTTTTTCTGCCAATGTCATATGGATATTTATAACATCATTCGTGGGCCATTAAAAATTATCAACTTAAAAAGTTTATTTATAGTGAGTATAAATGGACAGTCTTTGCAGTGGAAGACGGTAAGCAGTGGGGTGCCGCAGGGCTCAGTACTGGGTCCCATGGTCTTTAACTTGTTCGTTAATGATCTGGAGTTGGGAGTAAGCAGTGAAGTGGCCAAGTTTGCAGACGGCACTAAATTGTTCAGGGTGATGAGAACCAGAGAGGATTGTGAGGAACTCCAAAGGGATCTGTTGAGGTTGGGTGAGTGGGCGTCAACGTGGCAGATGAGGTTCAATGTGGCCAAGTGCAAAGTAATGCACATTGGGGCCAAGAATTCCAGCTACAAATACAAGTTGATGGGTTGTGAACTGGCAGAGACTGACCAAGAGAGAGATCTTGGGATCATGGTAGATAACTCACTGAAAATGTCAAGACAGTGTGCGATTGCAACAAAAAAGGCCAATGCCATGCTGGGAATTATTAGGAAGGGAATTGAAAACAAATCAGCCAGTATCATAATGCCCCTGTATAAATCGATGGTGCGGTCTCATTTGGAGTACTGTGTGCAAGTCTGGTCACCGCACCTCAAAAAGGATATTATAGCATGGGAAAAAGTGCAGAAAAGGGCAACTAGAATGATTAAAGGGTTGGAAGACTTTCCATATGAAGAAAGGTTGGGGTTCTTTAGCTTGGAGAAACGTCGACTACGGAGTGACATGAAAGAGGTTTGCAAGATTATGCATGGAATGGAGAAAGTAGAGAAAAAAGTCCTTTTCTCCCTTTCTCACAATACAAGAACTCGTGGGCATTCAATGAAATTGCTGAGCAGTCAGGTTAAAACGGATAAAAGGAAGTACTTCTTCATCCAAAGGGTGATTAACATGTGGAATTCACTGCCACAGGAGGTGGCGGCGGCTACAAGCATAGCCAGCTTCAAGAGGGGATTGGATAAAAATATGGAGCAGAGGTCCATCAATGGCTATTAGCCACAGTGTGTGTGTGTATTGGCCACTGTGTGATACAGAGTGTTGGACTGGATGGGCCATTGGCCTGATCCAACATGGCTACTCTTATGTTAACAGTGCTCCACCAAGGGAGAATGATTCAAGCAAACAAAATTAATGCAAATAATTGTTTTTCTATTTGAAGTCATGTGGGGAAAGCCTAATCTGGCACACATACACACACATACACACGCCCCGCCACCCTAGGGAAATGCATAATCAAGTGCAAACTGAACTGTGACAGTAACTTTTCCAGGTCCTGCAGCAATTCTGGCCGGCCAGCCAGGCCCCAGGAAGGCTGCTGCACAGTACATCTGGGCCCTGTGATCCCTGCTTGGTCCTGGGGAGGCTGCTGCACAGCACGGCTGGATCCCATGATCTTTGCTGGCCAGCCAGGCCCCAGGGAGGCTGCCACATGGCTCAGTTTGGTCCAGCAATTCCTGAGGGTCACACCAAGTGACCTCGAGGGCTGCATACGGCCCTCGGGATGGAGGTTCCCCACCCCTGATGTAGACTCTATTTTGAATATATGGAAATACGTTGTGGCCTTTTTACTGTGAATGATACATAGACATGCAGAATGTATTACTTTTCTGTTTATCTATTTACTGTTTCCTTTCTAGACCTTTCACCCCCTTCCCCTTATTCGTATGGAAATTCAATACAACTTTAAACAGAGACCTGGTAGGCAGGAAGTCGAGATTTACCTCAGCCGCCTTCATGCAAATGTTAATAGGTCTAAACAATGGGATGGTCAATCCCCCCCACTTCAAGCAGGGAGTAGAGATTTGGAGGAATTAAATATTACAGAGAATTCAGGAAGGAAAATCTGGGAGGCTTCCCAGCCGACCTGGTAAGTGGGTGGAGAAAAAAAGATATGATAAAACTCCTTGCAGTAAGGAGGAAATCTTTTTGGTGTGGATTCCATCAGAGCAGGCAGAACTGAGGTCTGGAGAGAGCCAGTTTGGTGTAGTGGTTAAGTGTGTGGACTCTTACCTGGGAGAACTGGGTTTTATTCCCCACTCCTGCACTTACACCTGCTGGAATGGGCTTGGGTGAGCCATAGCTCTCATAGGAGTTGTCCTTGAAAGGACAGCTTCTGCGAGAGCTCTCTCAGCCCCACCCACCTCACAGGGTGTCTGCCGTTGGGGAAGGAGATAAAGGAGATTGTAAGCCGCTCTGAGACTCTGATTCAGAGAGAAGGGAAGGGTATAAATCTATGGTCTTCTTCTGCTGCTGCTGCTGTCCAGAAGAACTGGATGAAACTTCAAGGTAATATTAACTCTGTAGAGATCTATAACTTCTGAAGCTAAGGAGCCTGTCTGATAGGGCATGTATAAAGAGAGGGCAGAGAAACTGCATTTTACCCATTTCTTTTGAATCAATTGCTCAGCCTGTTGCTGTGCAAAAAAAAAAAAATCTTCTTTTTAAACAAATGCTTTGCAAGTTTTGATGTTAGCCATGGTTCTTTGAACCACACAGACCTTCAGTGCCTTGGACATGCTATTTTCAAAAGGTCGCCAATGTGAATGCAGGTAGTTGGCAAGTGGCTATTTCTTCAGGGGTGCACAAGGCAGTAAATGGTCCCTGTGGTGACCAGGTACTGAGCAGAGAGAAACACAGAGGCACGACCTCAGAACTTGGAAGGGAAGCTAGGAGTCCCTGACCCTTCCAGCTGACAATTCCAACAAAAGTCAAGTGGTGGTGACTAGTTACCGAAGAGAGAGAAAAGCCTCTCCAGTGTTGTGACAACCTTGGAGGGCATGGTGGAACATGGCTTGCGGGCCAGAGCAGGCCCGTTCCACAACAGCTACCTCAAACAAATGTTCAGTTCCAAGGTACTCTATAACTAGGCCAAACAGATGCTCTATTTTGATGCTCGCTTGAGCAAATTCTATATTCCAAGTACTCAAAAACTAGCTTGAACAAATACTCTATTCCAGGGGCGGCCAACGGTAGCTCTCCAGATATTTTTTTGCCTACAACTCCCATCAGCTCCAGCCATTTGCCATGCTGGCTGGGGCTGATGGGAGTTGTAGGCCAAAAACATCTGGAGAGCTACCGTTGGCCACCCCTGCTCTATCCCAAGGCATTCTGTAGTCAAGGTATCCTGTAGCTATTATGAACAAACACTGTATTCCATGGCATTCCATAGCTAGCTTGAGCAAATCCTGTATTTCTAGGCATTTGTTTTCAGGGGCAGAGAGGCTGTTTTTGAAGTACTCCTACCACACTTTGAATACTTGTCTCTCTGCAACTTGAAAGACTACTGGAACGTAGCGTGTTATCCAATGCAACTTGTCAGGCGCTCTCCCCAGAACTAGCTTTGCACATCAGCATTAGGATGTCTGACCACCAATGTTTCCTCTAAGTGGTGGAGTCTTGTGAGCAAAACAAATATTTTGTGAGCTGCTGGCATTAAAATTGGGAGTAAGCGATTTGGCTACTACATAAATCAGTTTGCTCCGGGGGGGGGGGTCATCCTTCCTGAGCAAAGACAAAAAATGTGTGAGCCAGAGGCTAAAAAACTATGAGCTAGCTCACACTAAGGGAGCCCCACGGTGCAGAGTGGTAAGCTGCAGTACTGCAGTCTGAACTCTCCTCATGACCTAAGTTTGATCCCGGTGGAAGCTGGGTTTTCAGGTCGCAGGCTCAAGGTTGACTCAGCCTTCCACCCTTCCGAGGTCGGTCAAATGAGTATCCAGTTTGCTGGGGGGTAAAGTGTAGATAACTGGGGAAGGCAATGGCAAACCGCCCCGTAAAAAGTCTGCCATGAAAACATCATGATGTGACATTACCCCAGAGTCAGAAACAACGGCTGCTTGCACAGGAGACTACCTTTAGTCAGCTTAGAGGTCACCACAGGGACCATTTACTGCCTCGTGCACCCCTGAAGAAACAGCCACTTGCCAACTACCTGCATTCACATTGGCGGTCTTTTGAAAATAGCATGTCCAAGACACGGGAGGCCTATGTGGTTCAAAGAACCATGGCTAACATCAAAACTTACAAAACTTCACTCAGCTTAGAGGGACACACTGCTGACCGCTATTCATCTCTGGCCTTGAGCAAACCTGAGCACTTCCCAAGAGCAGTCGCATGCCGAGCTGCTGCACCCTAATTTCAGTGGGACCAGAAAGAAAAAAAAATCTGCATTAGGTTGCAACTGCGAGATGCTCGCAAAACAGCAAAATAACCGGAAAACACCAGATAGCTTCCCTTGTGTAATGAAAACAATGTACTAATATCTCCAGCACATAAACAATACACAAAACACTAGTATTACTTATGAGAAAAATTCAAAATGTTGTAACACACACACTGTTGCCAATAAATACACACACTGTGCAGAATAATATTTATTTATTTATTATTTATTTATTACTTTCAATTTATATCCCGCCCTCTCCGCAAGTGGACTCAGGGCGGCTTACAACATCATAAAATACAATACAATACAATAAAACATATAAAACCATAATTTACGTATATCTACTTTAAAACCATTCTATGGCGCTATTTCAGTACAGTATAGGCGGTATTAAATTCTCGACTGTGATCGCCAGCATTCTGCAAGATGTCCGGTGGCAGCCCTTTTTCAGTCAACAGCAAAAGCCTGTTTAAACAATTCGGTCTTACAGGCCCTTCCATTAATAGAAACCAAACCACCAAGTTCCATTACAGTTCCAGGCTTCCAAGGAATATGTAAAGACCTGTACAACACTCAAAGGTGATATAAATATATTCTCCAACCGTGCATGAAATATGTTCTCAACGGAATTTCGATCGTTATATTTCCCGTTTCTATTAGTATCTTTGTCAAGAGATGCACATATGAATAACCTAAGAGTATAAAAGTAAACAAACAAACAAGGTAGAAGCATCATTATCCAGCTTAAAATACAACGACATTGCGATGGCTAAAGGTAGACGTGTGCTGCCAAAACTGTACTTTCTTAAGCCTTTACTCTGAGGCTCTCTAAATCTTACGTCAGCTTCAAAAAATATTTATTTAAATATTTCTTATCTCTGGAGCCTTATGGCCTCTATAATAGTCACGACTCAGGGTGTTTTTACATTCAATTTGGTCCAGAGTTTTAGAGTCTTCGAATAGCCTGCCACCATTCCGCTTTAATTATTTTCCTTTTATATTGGCGGATTTGCTGTGCTCATTTTGCATAGCCAAACTTCTATATTTCCTGCTGAAAGCGTTTCAATTTGGGGGGAGGGGGCTCTGATCAGAGGGCAGCCGGAATACCAGTGCTTAGTTAAAAGTATACGATTGCTTGGAAATCATGTCAACACAATACAAATTTAAATGACAAGATGAGGCAAGCAATGATATGTAAAAATTTCAAGTGCTGTTAGTTCTCATGCAAATCACTGCACCTTGTGGCTTTTGGAGGAGTCTTTTAAAACACATGCAAACTTCTACAATGCAACTTTGAAATGCCTGTAGAGAAATGACCAGATCCAAACTAGTTTTGAGAAAAAACCGTTGCAGCAGCAGCGCCAGAACTCACCTCACCGAAACAAATGTAGATGCTTCGGGCAGCAACAATGCAAAACAGTTGTGAGAAGAACGTTAGGTAATGCAAAAGGTGAGTTTCCAATGCGGTGATAGAGAGTCACAAACTGTCAGTGTAAAAACATCCTCAGTACTATATACTTCCTGCAAAATAAGGCAGCTGTGTGTGTGTGTGGGGGGGGTCATTTTATTCCAAGCTGTTCCATATTGCAGTTGTTCACGGAATATCGAGCAATGCTTGCTCAACAGGACCTCCATGTTTGTAAGCATTATTCTTTGGAACACCATATGTCTGGGACAAACAAGAGGGGAAGGTCATTGCCTTCTCATGAGCTTCCAGAAGCATCTGGCTAGCTGGTCCTGGAAGCAAAGGGATGGCATGCGGCCCCTTGCTCCACACGATCCAGGCTGTTCTGACACCATTGTTGCCAAGCATCTGGTTCCCATGTCCATCCTCTTTTGAAACGACCCTGCTTATGTTTGATGACCAAAAAGGCAAGAACATTCAAATTGGCTGCGGAGTTTTGCTGGGAATTTTCTGGGGACGTCAACAATAATAAAAAAAACAAACAGATGAGTCGTTTTGGGAGGAGCTGCCCAATAAATAGGACATAAAGACCTTGGAGGAAGCGTTTGTTGTAAATTACAGATTGCTGATTAAAATCTGTAATAGTCTCTGGAAGCAAAGTTGATTTTGGTTCAGCGGAGAGTTTCGGAGAAACGATAAAACCCTCTGCCAACCCTGATGTTTGCCTTTGCTGTAATAAGTGATTTCCGAGGGAATATCTTCCTGCAAGGAAGACAAAAAGTTTTGCGTTCGAAGATACAGAAATAATCCTAAAAAAATGAGATAAATATTTTCACTTTTTTATGGCAGTGGAAAATGCAGTACAAAGACTTAAATGTTAAATTAGGTTAAACCTTACAAGCCATATGGGAGGAGAATTAGCTTTTTAGTTAAAGAAATGGACCTGGAAAAAAATGCAATTAAATTGCAAGCAGTATGTTTTTTTTTTTCCCTGAGAAATGCAAATTAGCAGAATCCCCCAAGTATGGTATATATAATTTCAAACAGCCATTGTAGAAAATCTAGAAATAAAACTATAATGAATTCTCCCAGTGGAGAATATAGTGGAGTTTTTGTGCGCTGTTCTTACACATAAGTTTTTCAGAGACTCCTTGTTGGAAAGAGCTGAGTATCACAACCCCAAAGAACCTCAATACATCTATAAGCGTTGCCCTGCTTACTGGAAATTTCTAAAACAATCCAAGTTCGTCTCATTTTTCCAGTCAGGTACGGTTTCACAAGCCCTTGGCTTGTAGGTAAGACTTGAGCGGTTTCATTGATCTTAGAATGCAAATTGGAATGCCTCCTGGCTTGCAGTTAGCAATTTCAGTTTAGAAAAGGGACTACTTGGAAGGGGGCATGATAGAGGTTTATAAAATTATGCATGGGGTGGAGAAAGTTGACAAAGACACATTTTTCTCCCTCTCCCAAAAATACTAGAGTAGCAGGACTTCCAAGAGTTTATAGGGCTCTTCGTACAGTGTCTACTGTAAGCTCCAGGAGGATTGGCTACATCAGGGGTGTGTGGCCTAATATGCAAAGCAGTTCCTGCTACAAAAAAAGCCCTGGTCAGTAGGAGGTTTTTTTTTTAGCAGGAATGCTCCAGAACACAGTTCCAGCCGGCTTGGCATCAGGGGTGTGTGGCCTAATATGCAAATGAGTTCCAGGTAGGCTTTTTCGGGGTGGGGAGCCTGGATGGAACACTATGTCTGGGGCAGTGATGCTCTTGGGGTTTTTTTTGGGGGGGAGGGGGACATTTTTTAAAACTCTGTGTGTGCGCACGCGCAGCACCTGGAAGTCATGGCGACCTCTGATGTGACTGATCCTGACTGGAGGCCTGGAGGATATTTCGAGCGGCGGCTGAATACATTTCACACATACTTTTCATGGAGATTTTAGGCAGAACTCTCTTTCTTAAAGAAAAGCCTTCCCTTTCATTGTTAGCTTCTTTGACCAATGGGCTTAAGCTCAGCATAATAAACAGGACGTGGAATAAAACGGCAAACAAAGGCAAATTGACAAAAAAAACCCCCAACATTTCATGACAGTTTTAAAACTGTTTAAAACTGCTTTGTTTTTGGTTTGTCTGGAAGAGTGCTGCCAACATTCCAGATCTGAAGGGCAACTGTTCGTTCTGGACTTTAAATGTCTTATTTACAGCAATGCCAATGATTATTCATTGATGTTTTTATGACACACGGGTTTTAAGTGCAGCTTCCTGGCTGGAGTCCCGGTTTTCTGGGAAAACGAGGGTCCATACGTCAAATAAATTAATTAAATAAACATTGCTAAAAATTGCATCTTTTTTTCCATCGTTTTCATCTTAATATGCAGAATCACTTCCTTGTAGCGTCAAGGCAGTGTCTGCCTTGGGGCAAGAAGGTAACCGAGCTGTACCTGAGTTTGGTTTCAGTAACTCCCTGAGTAGCTCATACACAAAAGCCTCACTTTACTAAAGAAGTTTGGGGTGGAGGGAAAGTATAAAATAAGACATATAGTTCAGTGACATTAAAATGCACAGGAAAAAAACTAGAAAGTCAACTACCTATCTTTGGGTGGATCCTTAATGCAGTGCCATTGGTTCTTGAAGCAAAGAATCCTAGAGCATAGTACAACTATCTTCCTGGAAGTTTGGTGTAGTGGTTAAGTGTGTGGACTCTTATCTGGGAGAACTGGGTTTGATTCCCCACTCCTCCACTTCGGGTTTGATTCCCCACTCCGCAGAAGTTGTCCTTGAATGGGCAGCTGTATGAGGAGGACCTAAAGAACCTCTTGTTGAGGATGAAAGAGGAGAGCACAAAAATAGGCTTGAAACTCAACAACAAAAAAACTAAGATCATGGCATCTGGCCCCATCACACCTTGGCAAATAGAAGGGGAAGATGTGGAAATAGTGACAGACTTCACATTTCTGGGGTCCAGGATCACTGCAGATGGTGACTGTAGCCAAGAAATTAAAAGACGTTCACTCCTTGGGAGGACAGCTATGGCGAACCTGGGCAGTATAATAATAAATAGAGACATCAGCCTGCCAGCAAAAGTCTGTATAGTCAAAGTGATGGTATTCCCAGTAGTAATGTATGGCCGTGAGAGTTGGACCATAAGGAAGGCCGAGCACAGAAGAATAGATGCTTTTGAGATGTGGTGTTGGAGAAGAATCTTGAGAGTCCCTTGGACTGCAAGAAGATCCAATCAGTCAGTCTGAAGGGAAATCAACCCAGACTGTTCACTGGAAGGTCAGATACTGAAGCTGAAGCTCAAATCCTTTGGCTACCAAATGAGAAGGGAACACTCCCTGGAGAAGACCCTGATGCTGGGAAAGACAGAAGGCAAAAGAAGAATGGGATGGCAAAAGATGAGATGACTGAACAGCGTTACTGATGTAACAAACAAGAATTTGAGGAGACTTTGGAGGATGGTGGAAGACAGGAGGGCCTGCCGCGACTTTGTCCATGGGGTCGCAAAGAGTCGGACTTGACTGTGCGACTGAACAACAACAAAGCCACTCTGAGTCTCTGATTCAGACAGAAGGGTGGGGTATAAATCTGCAATTCTTCTTCTTTTTCTTCAGCAAGGAGGGGTGGGGAGGAGAGGGTAAAGGAAAGGAGAACACTTCTTCTCATTAAACCTACTTACAGAAAACTGCTCCGTAGCCTTCTGATCTCTAACAACCGCTGGGCAAAATCCATGGAACTTTCCAAGGTCAGGGCAAGTTACCCCCTCCCATACCAGATTCACAGCTGAACTGTGTGAGCCTAATTAGCAGGCCTGGGTGGATGACCTACCCCTGCAGAGGATCAGAGAACTTCAGTTAGCTCAGACAGACTGGAAAATCCCTTCAAGAACATAAGAACATAAGAGAAGCCATGTTGGATCAGGCCAATGGCCCATCCAGTCCAACACTCTGTGTCACACAGTGGCAAAAATTTTTATATATACACACACACTGTGGCTAATAGCCACTGATGGACCTCTGCTCCATATTTTTATCTAAACCCCTCTTGAAGGTGGCTATGCTTGTGGCCGCCACCACCACCTCAAGATGGCCTCTGCCTTGATGCATGGCCTTGACATCATTCTGCTCGGTGTTTCCCTGCCTCATCCCTTCTGTATCACTGCTGAAGACACAGAGCACATGAAACAGAAATATTTACATGATTCTACATCTTATTAAGGTGTGGCTCATGCGGTGGTTCCACGTGAGTAGTCCTACTGCCACCGAAAAGTGCTGAAGCAGAAAGATGATGGACAGTGCAATACCATGCATGATCATTCCATAGTTATGGCCCCAGTGTTGTTTGTTCGTTCATTCGTTCGTTCGTTCTTTCGTTTATTTATTTATTTATTTATTACTTTCAATTTTTATCCCACCCTCTCCACAAGCGGACTCAGGGCAGCTAACAATCAGGGCGTTTTCGCACTGACCTTACTCCGGAGCGATGTCCCTCTTCGCCGCGCAGCGTCTGCGCGGATTTCGCACACGTTGCTCCGCAGAACCCGGAAGAGCCGCAAAGTCCCGCGGCTTTTGCGTCGCAAATGTAAACTGTTTTTTGGCGGTTTGCATTTGCGACGCAAAAGCCGCGGGACTTTGCGGCTCTTCCGGGTTCTGCGGAGCAACGTGTGCGAAATCCGCGCAGACGCTGCGCGGTGAAGAGGGACGTCGCTCCGGAGTAAGGTCAGTGCGAAAATGCCCTCAGTTTAATTGAACATTCACAGTTACAGATTAAAAACAATAAAATACAATTACACATTTTAAAACATTTAAAACGTTTGATGGTGGTGTACAGGCGGGATCTTCCTTTTTCTAACAGTGTTCCCATAAGGATTGTAATTCCTCAGCAGTGTAGGGTGGCACTCTCCCAGTTTAAGTATTAAAAGCCTGTCAGAATAATTCAGTTTTGTAGGCCCTGCGGAATTGGGAAAGATCCCGCAGGGCCCTTATGGTCTCCAAGAGGGCGTTCCACATTTCTGGTGCTGCCATTGAGAAGGCCCTGGCTCGTGTAGAACGCAGCCTGGCCTCTCTTGGTCTGGGGATAGACAATAGATGTTGTGTCCCTGAACGCAGTGCTCTCTGGGGAACGTGCGGAGAAAGGCAGTCCCGTAGATAAGCAGGCCTCCAGTCATATAGGGCTTTAAAGGTCAATACCAACACCTTGAAATGGACTTGGAACACAATAGGTAGACATTGCAGCTCTTTCAGCACTTGTTGAATGTGCTCCCATCAAGGGAGCCCTATTAACAGCAGTGCAGCAGTGTTCTGCAGTAGCTGAAGTTTCCAAGGCAGAGTCAAGGGTAGCCCCATGTAGAGGACATTACAGTGATCTATTCTTGAGGTGATCACCATTGCTAAGTCATCGTGTTCCAGGAAAGGGGCCAATTGCCAAGCCTGCCAAAGATGGAAAAAGGTGTTGAATGGTACTTATCCCAAGGTAAGTGTGTGCAGGATCGCACCGTTGGTATCTTTACCACAGGGTAGCAGGAAGACAAAGGGAGGGAAGGTGGCATGATATAGCCTGATTTATCACACCTTGGAAGCTAAGCAGTGACAATACTTGAACTGGAGACACCCCAGACAGACTCTATAGAGGAACAGAATGGCAAAGCACCTCTGCTTCTCATTTGCCTTGAAACGCCTTGGTGGGTGTATCAGGTATACATTAGCACCATGTATGTACACAACTGCTGTGTGGATAGCATACCAGGATGCCAGCAAGTAGAACCATAGAATCATAGAGTTGGAAGGGACCTCCAGGGACATCTAGTCCAATCTACAATGCAGGAAACTCACAAATCCCTCCCCCTAAATTCATAGGATCCTCATTGCTGTCAGATGGCCATCCAGCCTCTGTTGAAAAACCTCCAAGGAAGGAGAGCCCACCACCTCCCGAGGAAGCCTGTTCCACTGAGGAATCGCTCTAACGGTTAGGAAGTTCTTCCTAATGCTAAGGTTGAAACTCTTTTGATTTAATTTCAACCCATTGGTTCTGGTCCTACCTTCTGGGGCCACAGAAAACAATTCCACACCATCCTCTAGATGACAGCCATTCAAGAACTTGAAGGCACCTCTCAGCCGCCTCCCGTAGAGGAACTTCAGACTTGGCTGGCAAACAGGGAGGTTGAGACCATGATTTTAGGGACAACTTGAGCCTCTCAGGTCTGTTTCTATCTCATCTAGAAGGACTGAGAAACACCCCTATCTTTATCAAAGATTTCAGGTTTTCATGGCTGGTAACATCATTAGGGTTTCTAGAATCTTTCGGGCTCAAGTGCCGTGTTCTACTGGAGAAAGTTTTCCTTCCAAACATTTCATTCTCAGCTGCGGAGAACATCCTCAGTGGCGTTGCAGCTGGAGCAGGCGCTCTGACCTTCTTGGCTGCTTTGCATTGAGTGGGGCCAGGGCTGCTGGAGAGCTGCTATTTCTAGGCTGGAGGGGGTGTGGTGAAAGGGCAATTGGTTTGTGGATGTGCCCATTGTTTGGTGGGGCTTCCTGGAAGGGTAGTGATAAGGAAACTGGCTGTTGAATGTGACCATTGTTCTGTGTTAATTGCTGGGAGGGTTGGAAGGGGTGTGAAGATAAGGAAGATGGTTGTTGACTGTGCTGATTGTTCTGTGGAATGTGCTGGTTGTTCTGTGACTTTCTGCAATGTATAGTCTGTAGGGTGTTTTGCAGAGCTGGGTACCAAGATACCCCTATCTTTGTTTGGCCAGATGGTCTGGCCCAGTACAAGATCATAGAATCATAGAGTTGGAAGAGACCTGCAGCGTCATCTAGTCCAACCCCCTGCACAATGCAGGGAACTCACAAACACCTCCCCCTAAATTCACAGAATCTTCATTGCTGTCAGATATGGCCATCTAGCCTCTGCTTAAAAACCTCCAAGGAAAGAGAGCCCACCATCTCCCGAGAAAGCTTGTTCCACTGAGGAACTTCTCTAACGGTCAGGAAGTTCTTCCTAATGTTTCACTGGCACCCAAGCCAGGTACTAGTAGCTACCCATACTCAATGCTTATGCTACCACCTCCTGATAGCCTCTAGAAAAGGTCTCAGAACATCTTTTCCTTTCAACAGCATTCAGTGGAGGCAGCAGGAGTTTCCATTGTCAACTACTACATGAAAAACTCCAGTATTAAGCTCAAGAAATCCACAGAGAGATGTTATTTGGCACGAGATGCTGAGTGTAATCTGTAGTTCTGCCTCCATTGTTATTGTTTGTTTCAGGAAGGTAACTGAAGCTATAACTGAAGAGTTTCTCTAGCTGCGATTTCTTTAAGACTTGCTTGAGGACTTCAGAACTAGACTGAGGTCACCTTGAAAATGAAATCACCTTGAAAACATCACAGTTTTTCATCGATTGCCCACTTGTTCAAGAAAGAAGAGTTTAACTTCATAGAAACAGCAACTATGGATGTCAAATCAAAGCAGAAAGAAAATTTAGCACAGACATAATGAAAACGCACACTTCTATCACACAGTACCAGCTGGACTGTTGGAGAAGTTCTGTGCTATTTTGCAAATTAATTGTGAGATATTATAGGCATGCATATGGACAATACACCATGTATCGATGATAATAATGCACCAATAAAGTTATTTCTTGTTTGTTCAGCAGTTATTCTGGAATTATATAACTTAAGGGCTGAGTTGCATTGCCATTTTCCCAGTGATTGCCCCAACCATCTCTTGAAGGCCTCATTAACTGACTTCAGTGTTTTAAAACCCACATGCTACAAGGAATACCAATGATGTTTGCTTGCACTATGAAATGTTTCCACTCAAACGCTGATGAAAATTTATGCAGGGAAACCTAGATGTGCCGAATGAAGCCTTGGTTTTCAGCTGGTTAAAGAGTCCCGTGGCACAGAATGTTAAAGCTGCAGTCCTGCAGTCCTAAGCTCTGCTCACGACCTGAGTTTGATCGCCGATGGAAGCTGGGTTTTCAGGTAGCCGGCTCGAAGTTGACTCAGACTTCCATCCTTCCGAGGTCAGTAAAATTAGTACCCAGCTTGCTGGGGGGGGGGGGGAAGTTTAGATGACTGGGGAAGGCAATGGCAAACCACCCCGTAAAAAAGTCTGCTTTGAAAATGTTGTGAAAACAACGTCACCCCAGAGTTGGAAACGACTGGTGCTTGCACAGAGGACCTTTCCTTTCCTTTCAGCTGGTGGAGCATGGGGGAACCTAAGACATGCCTCTCAAGCACCATCACCACCAATTTGTTTTTTAGGAGAAATAATAGGTAGAAAAGGAAGCTACTGAAGAAGAAGAAGAAGAAGAAGAAGAAGAAGAAGAAGAAGAAGAAGAAGAAGAAGAAGAAAAAGATGATGATATTGGATTTATATCCCGCCTTCCACTCCGAATTTTAGAGTCTCAGAGCGGCTCACAATCTCCTTTATCTTCCTCCCCCACAGCAGACACCCTGTGAGGTGGGTGGGGCTGAGAGGACTCTCACAGCAGCTGCCCTTTCAAGGACAACCTCTGCCAGATCTATGGCTGACCCAAGGCCATTCCAGCAGCTGCAAGTGGAGGAGTGGGGAATCAAACCAGGTTCTCCCAGATAAGAGTCCACACACTTCACCACCACACCAAACTGGCTCTCATTAAGATATATGGCGTTGAATCCAAAACACTGGCAACGGCGTCTAGTTGGCAAAACAGGACATCCCTGTCTGCCTTCTTCTCAGTCCACAAAACACCCAAGATTCTACTTGTAAGGGACCAAGAAACCCTTCAAAAGTGTATATGGGGCAAAGCTGGGATCAGCAATGGAGGGAGAACTGGCAAAAATTTCCCTCTTACTCAATCAACTTTGCTGTTTGCTGTTGGAACAGCACCTTTAACCGGCCCTTCCTTTTAAAAAGTCCCGTGTTGTTCATTGCTGTTAAAAATGGATTAGGTCCCAAAAGGTTGGAGACTTGTAGAAAAGAATTGAATGGATGCCGCTCTATTAATAGTATCTGCAGGGGTCATCTTGTAGAAAAAAATAGGTGGTGGAGCTCATCCAGGGATTGTCATGCAGCTGCACATACTATTCAATGGACAAGGAGGTGAACTCTCAGAAGGAGGAGGTGGAACTCTCAGAACTGTGAGCTCCCACTGAATCTGAGGCCTGAGTATCTGAATGCTGTGCGTTGAATTTCTCTTTCCGCCGGCAAGGCTGCTGATCCCTTCTGCATCCAGCCCCTGAATCCGCTTCAGCTGACTTGCAACTACTTATCTTTTCCCAGCAGCCACAGAGTCCAAAGAAAAGCTTCTTTCTAGCAGATTCCTGAAACCCTAAGGAAGTGTGCCTTTCATTAGAACAGCAAAGATGGCAGGGGTGAAAGGGAAAATATAGTGGATTTAATATTATCAAGTGCAGAGGGGAACTAAAGGGCCTGACGCTTTAATTGTTGTATATTTCTTGTGCGTCACACATGACTTTCCTGGACGGGCTTAAAAACAAACAGTCAATATGTAATTTTCCTTGAGGATGCTATGAAATACGATGTTATACTCCCCCCCCCCCCCGCCAACATACCACAACAATCCTTGAGAACTAATAGGAAAGGAAAGGTCCCCTGTGCAAGCACCAGTCGTTTCCGACTCTGGGGTGACGTTGCTTTCACAACGTTTTTCACGGCAGAATTTTTATGAGGTGGTTTGCCATTGCCTTCCCCAGTCATCTACACTTTCCTCCCAGCAAGCTGGGGACTCATTTTACTGACCTTGGAAGGCTGAGTCAACCTTGAGCCGGCTTCCTGAAAACCCAGCTTTTGCTGGGGATCGAACTCAGGTCGTGAGCAGAGCTTAGGACTGCAGTACTGCAGCTTTAACACTCTGCGCCATGGGGCTCTTTAACCAGCTGAAAATCAAGCCTTTATTTGGCACATCTCGGTTTCCCTGCGTAAATTTTCATCAAGGGGGCTCTTTTGAGAACTAATGCATGCACATTAATAATTTTTTTCTTGAACTTAAATAATTTTTTCTTGAACTCTGTATTAATTGCTGTTTATCGTTATGGAATTTTCCTCTTCCAAGTTGCCTTTATAGCATTATGTTTATTTGTGTTTAAGAACAGAAGAAGAGCCCAGCTGGATTAAACCAGTGGTCCGTCTAGTCCAGCATTCTCTCTCACACCACAGCCAGCCAGTTCCTCTGGATGACCAACAACAGGGCACAGAGGCCAAGGCCTTCCCTTGAGGTTGTCTCACATCTTGGGGATTCAGTGGGCCATCACTACATCTTCTGGCAGCAAATCCCAAATTTTAATCACTCCCTGTGTAAAGGAGAAAAATGTGTCTTCGCCGGCTCTCTCCACCCCGTGCATAATTTTACAAACCTCTATCAATTTCTGTTCAATGTTTTTGTTGCACCTTTTTTTTTTTTTTACAATCAATAACACATATTTCCATGTTTCTTTTTTCAGGAGCCGTCAGAATTTCTTCGTCTGGAGCTGGCAATCCTATTTCATTTCTCCACTTTCTCTGTAACTTGTTGCCTGAAGCAACAATGTTAGCTAGGTTTTTAAAAGACAATGCAAAAATATCAGTCATATCAATGAGTCAGTTTGGTGTAGTGGTTAAGGGCAGCAGACTCTAATCCGGGAGAATTGGGTTTGATTCCCTACTCTTGTCCACATGCAGCCAGCTGGATGACCTTGACTCAGTCACAGATCTCTCGGAGCTGTTCTCTCAAGAGCAGTTCTCTCGGATTGTAAACCACTCTGAGATCCTGAGTGAAGGGCAGGGTATAAATCCAATCTCTTCTCTTCTCCTTCTCTTCTATACCAGATACCCCCAATTTAGTTGAACCTGTGGGCACTTTAAGACTTTGGGACACAGGCAGTGGACACCACCAACAACAACAACAACGACAAAACCCTGTTGTCTCAGAGTCTAATTACAAAATTTTGGGAAGTTTCACAAAATTTCCAGTGGTTCCTAACCAAACAACCTTCTACAGTGAATGCCACTGTTCCCAAATAGGTGGTTTCAGCAGACTAAAGTGAAAACCCTTGGGCTCCTTTGAAGAATTTTCTACTCCGATGAAAGAGAGAAAGGCTTTGGTGAAGAAGCAGGGGGGACCTGGAAACACACTGGTGGGCCTAAGGACATCAAATAAAGAACCTCTGGTGTAGTAGTTCTTCTCCCCCTCCCCCCGTAGCTCACACAATTCCCTATCATTAGCTGCATTGTTGGATCCAACCAGCTTTTCCACTGATGAAAAAGCAGTTTCTCTTTCGACCTCCAAAAAGGCTATGCAAGGAATCATGAGACTTTCATGGAAAAGAGTCACATGGGATTAGTATGAAGGGGAACTAGGCAAGATTGATTGAATAAGTCCCGTGGTGCATGGTGGTAAGGCTGCTGTACTGCAGTCCAAGCTCTCTGTTCATTACCTGAATTTGATCCCGGCGGAAGCTGGGTTCAAGTAGTTGGCTCAAGGTTGACTCAGCTTTCCATCCTTCTGAGGTCAGCTTGCTGGGGGGAAAGTGTAGATGACTGGGGAAGGCAATGGCAAACCACCACATAAAAAGTCTGCTGTGAAAACATCACGATGCGACATCACCCCAGAGTCGAAAACGACTGGTGCTTGCACAGGGGATTACCTTTACCTTTTTACCACATTTGTGTTCAGCTCATGTGCTTCACAGAAGCTTTCAGCAGGCCGTTAAGAAAGCCGGAACGCTGAAGTCATCCATCCTTTGGTTTGGTTCAACGATGTAATTTGTCTGATCTACACATTTTCATCCTTGTTCTAGCTCTGAGCTTTCCTCAAAAAGGGGTAATCTTTTCACGGCGCTCTTCCAACAACTAACTTCTTCACGCTACCAAAGAGCAGCAGAACTTTGAGAGAACATACGTCATAGATGTGAAAACATAATATAAATCCTTCCTGACCAGATGAACCCGCTTCTTAATGTGCAAATTCAATGTTCTCTAAGATCTTCTGGCTCCATTCCAGAGGGAGAAACATTTCAAACTAAGTGCTATTGCTATGTGGGCCATTAGACACCTCCAGGCTCATCTTTCTGAGAAACTGGCACTTCAAGTCTATTGAACATTACGTGTACATGAGTGTACGTGAGTCAACTAATAGGGTGACATTCCAACTCAAAGAGGACAGGATTAATTCTGATGGCAGTTTGTTAATTGATTCCTGTAGATATAACGTGGGGCACGATGAGCCTAATTCCAGTAGAGAGCCTAATTCCAGTAGAGAGGACATGTAGAAGACGTTGGGTGAATCATATTTCACACAAAGTTCATTTTTTTAAAAAAATCAGGTTTTCGGTTTGTCGTTTTCATTTCAAGCGACCCTCTTTCTTTTCCGATACTGTTGTGTTAATTAAAAGTGCTCCACTACATCGGTGGCAAAAATATTAATGCTGTATTCCCTTAAAAACTTTGTAAAGCAACATTTCATTAGAAGTACAGTCAACATAGCACGACATCGGAGCCTACGTACTGTGGTGTTCTGGCAGATTTCCAACTCATTTCTTGTTAGCCGATTTTTAAAAAATGCCCTGCTGGATTTAATAGATTGCTCCCCACAGCCTATCTATCATTGCCAGAGGTCAGTGCCAAAGGCATCTTTGGGAAGACCTTGGTCCTTTTTGGAGAAGTCCCATCTTGAGGAGTAGTTTGATCATATTGTTCAGCTCCAAACCTTGTTTCCAATTTCTCTTCAAGACTGCACTGCTTGTAAATTATTCAAAATATGGATGCTAATAGAGATAAACCCTGGTCCCTAAGAACAGTAAACAATGTATCATACCAAGAGGCTAGCGGTTTATTTGGATCAGGCCAGAGGTAGGTTTATCAACCATAAAAAAAAAAAAAATGAGAGAGGAAGATTTTTGAAAGGGGTATAAATCCTCACACTTCATCTGTGAGAGAACCTCGTAATGCAGGTTAAAAAGACCCCGAAGGGAAGTTTTCTACTCACAGTTTTCCACAGGATCTCATTCTTTAAAGTAACTAGCGCTGGATACTGTCAGATATAGGATATTGGGTGAGGTAAAAGGCCGGTTTGATTTAGTGTGGCAATTCATCATGCCTTCGCTGAATCAGCTATGCCAATTTTGGGGACAGAACGCACTCCAGCAGAGAGAATATTTGGCACGAGTAAGTAAAAAAATCTTTTTTTTTAATCTTCCTCTCTGGCTATTTCATGCTGTGTGACCTTCGGCAAGGTAGCGACTCTCCTTGTGCCATTGGCTTCCTTATTGTCAAACCAGCGGTGCAACTCAATTATTTATTCATGTACCTCTTTGCCTGTTCAAGTCATTAAAATGTACATCCAACCTCTTAACCTGTATACAGGTTCACAAGCGGCACATGTAGAAGTAAACCCACAGAAAATACTCGGAAATGACCCAACAGTCAATAATGATTTGGAAAAAACCAAAAACAATATATATATTTGCTCAAAGGCCTTTGATTAACAACAACAAAAAACCCTACCAGATTCTGCAAAAGGCTTCACCACTGTAGAGTAAATTGCCTGGAATGACTCAGTAAGGGAACTAAGACGTACAAGAGCACTGAGGGGGTGGGGGTGTCTGAAGGGGGCAGAGTTTGGAGGAAACTCAGCATGGAACATTCACTATCTTTATAAAAATTTTTTTAAAAATCTATAATGAATTTTTGGCAAGATTTTAAACCAAATATAAAAACTTATGCAAAATCTATTGGATATTTAATATTTAACTATAAAAAGGTAAAGGTAGTCCCCTGTGCAAGCACCAGTCTTTTCTGACTCTGGAGTGACGTTGCTTTCACAACGGTTTCACGGCAGACTTTGTTTGGGGTGGTTTGCCATTGCCTTCCCCAGTCAGCTACACTTCCCCCCCAGCAAGCTGGGTCCTCATTTGACCGACCTCGGAAGGATGAGTCAACCTGGAGCTGGCTACCTGATCCCAGCTTCTGCCAGGATTGAACTCAGGTTGTGAGCAGAGCTTAGGACTGCAGTACTGCAGCTTTACCACTCTGCGCCATGGGGACACATCGACATCTTAACTATCTTAACATTTAACTAAAGGATTTTAGTTATAGTCAGGGCTCTTTTTGTAGCAGGAGCTCCTTTGCATATTATGCCACACCTCCTTGATGTGGCCAATCCTCCAAGAGCTTACAGGGTTCTTCACACAGGGTCTTCTGCAAGCTCTTGGAGTATTGGCTACATCAAGGAGGTGTGGCCTAATATGCAAAGGAGCTCCTGCTACAAAAAGAGCCCTGGTTATAGTGTATTCCAAAGGATAGGAGTATTAAACAAATTTGGAATATAAATTATAAATAACAAGATAGATCCAGTGCAAAATTCAGACCATGAGGTGCAACATAATTTAATCTCTGGATCCAATAGCATTGTTTGCATAGCAAAATCTTTTATACATCTTCATGAACACCTCTATATATGTATTTGTAATAGACCAGAAATTTAAAGTCATCCACTGCATGATTTTTTTCCCCCAGTAAGGTGGTTCACAAGGGGTGCAGCTGTAACACTGTTTCTTATGGGCTACTGTGTTGTATTACCTACATAGAACAAGCCACACCCACAAATTAATAAATACCCAATGTCAGAATAGTAACAGGGAAGACAACCATAAGAACATAAGAGAAGTCATGTTGGATCAGGCCAATGGCCCATCCAGTCCAACACTGTGTCATACAGTGGCCAAAAAACCCCCAAGTGCCACCAGTGGGCTAGAAGCCCTTCTACTGTGCTCCCTGCCCCCCCCCCAGCACAAGAATACAAAGCATCACTGCCCCAGACAGAGAGTTCCAACAATAAGCTGTGGCTAATAACCACTGATGGATCTCTGCTCCATATTTTTATCTAACCCCCTCTTGAAGCTGTCTATGCTTGTAGCCGCCGCCACCTCCTGCGGCAGTGAATTCCACATTTTAATCACCCTTGGGTGAAGAAATTTGGAATATAATACCACAATACAATGCCTGTAAAATTTGATGATGGAAAGTGCTGTCAAGTCATTTGAGGACCCATGAGGTCCTCAAGGCAAGAGATGAACAGAGGTGGTTTGTCATTGCCTGCCTCCATGCCATGACCTTGGTCTTCTCTGGAGGTCTTCCGTCCATTTGCTCTCCAGGTTCAACTCTGCTTAGCTTTTGGGATCTGAGGCGATCCGTGAACCTGACTACCCCAGGTCAGGGCTCTCTAAAATATAACTTCAGAAAATTTATCTTTACTGTGCATCACGCTATACAGTACCTATTAAGTATCCTGGGGAAATTGTGTTTGAACCCTGCTTGTCTCCACATTCTCAGTTCAGTAGAATATCAAAGGAAGGTGGTCTCTATTTCTAGTGTTTCCAACTTCCAGACAGTGTAAAATGGAAAACAACACTGTGTGAAATATACTTCTAAAGATTCATTTATATCCAGCAATTTATGTCAAGCATGAGATTTCAAAATAACCAGTCCTTGGATTTTGAAACAAAGTTTATTGATAATCCATGTGGCTCATTCGAGCTGAAGATTGGGACTGATACTTTGTAGCACTAGAATACATGCTTTAAAATGGCACATCAAAGGTTCTATAAACAATTCTACATTCACATGTGAAATTCACACTCTGGGTTCCTTATCTATATTGCGGCTAGCACATCCTGGGTTCAGGCCTGGCTGGGCCTGGGAACAAGTCCCAGGAGGTCTTATCTTCAAAGAGGACATTCCTGCATCTGTTAGTAAAAGCGAAAGGTGGGGGCCGCTACTTTGATGTTCTCACATTTTAACTTTGGGTTAATAACAACTCTACAATCTGAATTCTACAATATAAAAGCAACAATTCTAAGATCTGGCTTTTTTGTAATATAGAATGGGTATACAATGCTTGACAGTTTAATCCATAAGATTCATCACTCTATTATCAACTATACACATTCTAATTTCAAATATACTCAAACAATTTCATCACACACATACACCAATTCCTCTTAGAAATAATTCATAAAGCTCAGTCTTCATTTGTGTGTGACCATACACTTCTTCTAAAAGATACAGTCATCCAATCCGTTGATACAAAAATATCCTTCCGGCCACCACCAATATGAATCTCAATGTTGATAGCTGCAAAGCTATCTTCTTAGGGAAAAGCAGGCGATGTTAACCAGAGAACAAAATAGGAGTTGATTGCACCTTTAAGACCAACTACGTTTTATTCAGAATGTAAGTTTTTGTGTGCATGCACACTTCTTCAGATGAGGAAAGATATCTGTTAATCTTCATACCACCAGTGCATGCCTTCCCAGATATTTCTTGAATTGCACCTGGCAACCCTACTAGCTTGGGAAGGGGGGGGGGGGACAGACAGAAGGGCCACAAAATAGCTTTGATCCCAGCTTTTTTTGGCAACACGTCTACAGGAACACTCAAAAGTAAGGCCCGTGTTATTAAATTTGGTCTGCTATCAGGAAAGTCCTTTTAGGAATGTCGCCTAAAAGAACAAAACCTGACTCGGCTGTTTATTGTTCCTTCTCATTGATTGATACTTCTATTGACCATCAGGATGGGTTTTGATTCCAAGATTACTCAATAGGCTATATATACATTTTCTGTCTCATGTCCACAGACCTTCCCACTGCTGATCTATTTTTTTGGGGGGTGGGGGGTTCTTATTTAATTTTTCCTAATTAGCCTGTTTTCTGAATCCGCTGCAGAATCTCATCACTAACTGCTAAAGATAGCATGGATCAAATAATCAAAGCAATTTCTTTTTTTCTATTATCAGCAGCAGAGAAGTGATAAGGATGAGAAGGAACATTCTCTTTTTGAAGAATCTAATCTCTGCTGCAATAAAATACCAGCCGCCTTTGTACTCATGCGAGAGAACTCGATGTGAAAACACGTACATTCTTCATGTGTGACAAAAAAGGTGTTTTCCAGTGCAAAACAACAGATAATGAAAATTCTTTACCCAGAATTCTGATAGTCTTTCTTTCCATCATGAAATAATAGCCTGGTTCAGAAGACATTGGATAGACAGACAGCCAGCCAGACAGCCAGACAGACGGACGGATGGACAGACGGACGGACGGATGGTCACACTCACCCCTTTAGTGGTGGATAACCTAATTGTTAGAGAAGGATGAGTTTATGAGCAATAGTCAACATTTCTCCTTTATGCTGCAGGATAAGGTTTTGACTATTACTAAATCCTTGGTTGCTTTTAGTAATTCTTCATAAAACACTTAAAAAAACTTTTATAATTAAGGTGGACTTTGAATGGAAAAGGGAGATCTCTAAAAAAATATTAGTGTGGTTGGGCTTAAGGCCACGGCCAATATGATACCAAGGAAGGAAGGAAGGAAGGAAGGAAGGAAGGAAGGAAGGAAGGAAGGAAGGAAGGAAGGAAGGAAGGAAGGGAGGGAGGGAGGGAGGGAGGGAGGGAGGGAGGGAAGGAAGGAAGGAAGGAAGGAAGGAAGGAAGGGAGGGAGGGAGGGAGGGAGGGAGGGAGGGAAGGAAGGAAGGGAGGGAGGGAGGGAGGGAGGGAGGGAGGGAGGGAGGGAAGGGAGGGAGGGAGGGAGGGAGGGAGGGAGGGAGGGAGGGAGGGAGGGAGGGAGGGAGGGAGGGAGGGAGGGAGGGAGGGAGGGAGGGAGGGAGGGAGGAAGGAAGGAAGGAAGGAAGGAAGGAAGGAAGGAAGGAAGGAAGGAAGGAAGGAAGGAAGGAAGGAAGGAAGGAAGGAAGGAAGGAAGGAAGGAAGGAAGGAAGGAAGGAAGGAAGGAGATACGATTATAATATTTTGGGTTTTTTATTTTTGTCTGATGCAAAATCTTTCTTTTCTAACAATGGCGTTGAAAATAGCTCTGGGTTTTGTTAAACTGCGTTAAGAGCACACATCAGGAATAAAGGTAGATTCAGACGTTGGTCTGAAGCAGTAGAACAAAGTTTGAATCCAGTGGCAACTTTAATACCAACAAAGTTTTTTTCAAGGGATGAGTTTTTGTGTGCAAGTGCACTAGATATATCAAAATGGAAGTTGACGGTCCATACGTGTAGACAGAGAGAAGAAGAAGATGAAGATATTGGATTTATATCCCGCCCTCCACTCCGAAGAGTCTCAGAGGGGCTCACAATCTCCTTTCCCTTCCTCCCCCACAACAAACACCCTGTGAGGTGGGTGGGGCTGGAGAGGGCTCTCACAGCAGCTGCCTTTCAAGGACAACCTCTGCCAGAGCTATGGCTAACCCAAGGCCATTCCAGCAGGTGCAAGTGGAGGAGTGGGAATCGAACCCGGTTCTCCCAGATAAGAGTCCACACACTTAACCACTACACACTTAACCACTACACTTAACCACACTACACTTAACCACACTACACACTTAACCACTACACAGCAACATGAAAGCTCATACCTTGCACATGGAAACTCATATCTTGAATAAAACATTGTTGATCTTAAAGGTGCCATTGGACTCAAAATTGGTTCTACGTCAGGAACAAGTTATCCTGACATCATGATGTCCACAGCCTTTTCCTTGAGCCTATGATGTGGTTGGCTCCCAGATTGTAGAAGTCAGATAGACACTCACAAGGCCCTTCTTCTGACTTTTTGGGTCACCCAGCGAAGATATTTTTGGTTTTTCAGAAATATTACCTAGTGGTTGATTTGGATTAAGAGACCTTTATGTAGAGCTGGCTGCTTCTGGACTAGCGTTTTGTCATGATTTTATAAAGTTTGGAATGATAGTGCTTTTTAAGAGGAGGAGGAGGATAGAGGGTTTATACCCTGCCCTTCACTTGGAGTCTCAAAGCAGCTTACAATCTCCTTCCCCTCCTCTCCCCACAACAGACACCTGTGAGGTAGCTAGGGCTGAGAGAGTTCTGAGAGAACGGCTCTTGAGAGAACAGCCCTGAGAGAACTATGACTGACTCAAGGTCACCCAGCTGGCTGCATGTGGGAATCAAACCAGGTTCTCCCAGATTAGAGTCCACTGCTCTTAACCACTACACCAAACTGACTCACCATTACTGATATTTTTACGACCTACCTAACACTCTTGCTTCAGGCAATATGTCACAGAGGAAGTGGAGGAATGAAATAGGATTCCCAGCTCCAGATCAAGAAATTTCTGAATATTCAGGGGCAGAGTTTGAGGATGGCAGGGTTGAGGGAGAAACTGCATCTCAGCAGGTTATAATGCCATACAGCATATCTGCCAAAACAGCAATTGACTGCAAGAGGAACCAGTCTCCATAGTCTACAGCAGGGGTGGCCAACGGTAGCTCTCCAGATGTTTTTTTGCCTACAACTCCCATCAGCCCCAGCCAGCATGGCCAATGGCTGGGGCTGATGGGAGTTGTAGGCAAAAACATCTGGAGAGTTACCATTGGCCACGCCTGGTTTAGAGATCAATTATAATTGAAGAGATTTTCAGACTACACAGGAAGGCTGGTACTCCTAGAATGCTCTGGAGCATGGGTGGCCAAACTGTGGAGCCAGATGTGGCTCTTTCACACATATTGTGTGGCTCTTGAAGCCCCCACCGCCCCATCAGCTGGCTTGGAGAAGGCGTTTCTCTCTTTAAATCACTTCTTCAAGTCAAGGCAGCCGGCGGCTTGGAGAACATAAGAACATAAGAGAAGCCATGTTGGATCAGGCCAACGGCCCATCCAGTCCAACACTCTGTATCACACAGTGGCCAATAATTATATATATATATATATATATATATATATATATATATATATATATATATATATATATATATATATATATATATATATACACACACACACACGTTGTGGCTAATAGCCACTGATGGACCTCTGCTCCATATTTTTATCTAACCCCCTCTTGAATTTGGCTATGCCTGTAGCCGCCACCACCTCCTGTGGCAGTGAATTCCCCATGTTAATCACCCTTTGGGTGAAGAAGTACTTTCTTTTATCTGTTCTAACCCGACTGCTCAGCAATTTCATTAAATGCCCACGAGTTCTTGTATTGTGAGAAAGGGAGAAAAATACTTCTTTCTCTACCTTCTCCATCCCATGCATAATCTTGTAAACCTTTAATACATTTAAAGTTAAAATTGCTCCTTTCCACCTCTTCCTCCCCCTCCCTTCCATCTATTCGCCTTCCTTCTTTCCTTGTGCCTCTCAAATATCTGATGTTGTTGTTGTTATATTTATATTCTGCCCATTCCCCCATTGGTGCTCAGGGAGGAGTACATATGAACATATGAAGCTGCCTTATACTGAATCAGACCCTGGGTCCATCAAAGTCAGTATTGTCTTCTCAGACTGGCAGCGGTTCTCCAGGGTCTCAAGCTGAGGTTTTTCACACCTATTTGCCTGGACCCTTTTTTGGAGATGCCGGGGATTCAACCTTGGACCTTCTGCTTACCAAGCAGATGCTCTACCACTGAGCCACCGTCCCTTTCCCTTCAATAAATCAACATATCACATCAATAAATCACAATAAAATCAGTTACTATAGCAAGTTAGTAGTACAGCCAGATGGTTCAACAGAATGATGCAGTGATGTGGTAGCACAGTGTGATATCACAGGGGAGGCCAACAGATCTAACAAGTAGATGCCTGCCGCCTCATCCAAAAACCTGGCGGAACAGCTCCGTTTTACAGGCCCTACAAAAGGCTAACAAGCCAGGTAGGGCCCGGATCTCCACAGGGAGCTGATTCCACCAGGTTGGGGCCAGGTTAATGTCTAGCAGTTCTCAAACATCTGACATTTATTCTGTGTGACTCTTATGTTTGCAAGTTTGGCCACCCTTGCTCTGGAGGATTACATTGTGGGGGGTGGAGGTGGAATCAAAATAATGCCTTCTAAATCCTTAAGCACTTTCACACGCACTAAATAGCACACACGGATTGAAACGGTGTTATTTAGCACATGTGAAAGGGCTGAATTTGTTGAGCATTGTCTAAATGGGAGTGTGCGTGCCCACACATATATCTTACCCAGCCGATCCTCCCAAGGAATAATAATTGGTCATCCAAAACACCTCGGTAGTCCACGCAAATGTTTTCCAATTTGGAACTGTATTAGAAAATATATAGCCCTGGCTTCTAAAAAATAAATTAAACCCCCCTAATTCTTTTTAATGCCGGGCTGTAGACAGACAGGGGGGGAAAAAAACCAAAGCTATAAATAATTTTCTCTCTGGGTGTGAGGGCTGTAGATGGTGATATATTGATTGAAGGGAAGGTTCATCCTGTAGAGCCTTTTAATGAAGGCCTCACAACTACTATGATATAAGACCCCGGAAAAGCACCGTAGAGGTTGCTAAGAAACATTTAACAGGCACATATCCGATCCTTAAGCCTACTGCCTGTAAATTATAGTCAGCCAATGTTTAAGGAGACAGTGATAGAAGTGTATTATCGGTCCACAACAAACATCATTGGCACTAAACTGCAGCCAGAAGAACCCCTTCCTGGAGGAACCGCCTGTTTTAATAGAGACTTGGAAATTTCAAACAAAGCCAATCTTGTCCATCACAAGAAGTAGGGAGGGCAGCGGGATGGTTGGCTTTGCTTCAGTGCTCCCTCTCCTAGAAAATACCTGCTTAACTCACGTATTTCTGAGTGCATCGTGAATGGTTATATCTGAAGAAGAGCGCATGCACATGGAAGTTCATACCTTGGTCTTAAAGGTGCCACTGAACTCAAACTCAATTAGGATTGCCCTGTCATCTTGTCTCCAGGCAACCGGTGACTTGTGTCGCCATTTTTTCTCACCCAACTTTTATTCTATTGAAACGAGCTACATGCTAGACGAAGGAGTCCTGTGGTAAGTTGCCGTACTGCAGTCCAAGCTCCGCTCACAGCCTGGGTTCAATCCCGGTGAAAGCTGGGTTCAGGTTGACTCAGCTGGGTTCAAGGTTGACTCAGCCTTCCATCCTTCTGAGGTCGGTAAAATGAGTACCCAGCTTGCTGGGGGTAAAGTGTAGGTAACTGGGGAAGGCAATGGCAAACCACTAAATCAATAAATCGAGGCCCTGTAATAAGAACCCTATAAGTTCTTGGCCCCGTGGTGCAGAGTGGTAAAGCTGCGGTACTGCAGTCCGAACTCTCTGCTCAAAACCTGAGTTCGATCCTGGTGGAAGCCTTTTCCACTTCCCCTCCCTGATCCCAGAGAACTGAGGGAAAGAGCAGGAAAAGGCAAGAAATGGGAGGAAAGGAGGTAAGTGGCTTCCCTTTAACATTTAACCCCTCTTTTGTGAGTCGTAGTAATTACTGTAAAGCCGTGAAAAGTTTGTTCCTTTTAAAGTCTGATTTGAGATTGCTTCGTAAAGAACAATAATGAAATGAGCAAAAGTCACTCCCTTTTTACTGCTGACCCTGGAGAAACAATTAAAAGAGAACTTTTACCGTTGTTAAAGACTTGGCTCCTTCTGCAAAATAAATCTAAGGCCAGGCAGGAAGATTCTTAAGTACATGTGCTAATAAAAGTTGCTGGATCCAAAACCCAAATGAATTCACATCCGTCACCGATTTTAATCAGTTGAATTCACAAGCGGGAAGCAGTTTTGCTGATCTTGTGTTTGTGTGCAACTGTCACTGAAATATTGTGAGGCCTGCATTAATGGGGATTTGATGGCTTGGAGGAGAGGTGCGTTTCGGGTAGCAACAGAAAGCAGATGCCTTGCAAAATCAAGAGACTCATGTGACTTCTGTTAGTAAGCGAAATGCAAAATGATAGAATAAAGACCAAAATAGTGTATGCATTTTAATGATTTAGAGTATCACTTCTGGAATCTTCTTCTGCTTCAGTTAATGCATTTCATAGTTACTGTTAAAGCACTAAGTGATTAATTAAGATAGTTAGGTGATTAAGCCAGATTCAAGTGGGTAGCCATATTGGTCTGAAGAAACATAACAAAGTTTGAGTTCAGTGTCGTAGTTGTTATGTATTTGCTGTGTAATGTATTGCATCTCACTTGGTTATTACTACCTGAGCTTGAGACAGGCACTCCTTGCAAACCAGGATCCTGAAGCCTGGAAGAATTGGCCAATCAGGATGCTAGGCATTTAACAACTTATAACAAACAGATGCAAATGAAGGATTCTGGAGTGAGCCAATAGGAGTAACTGTTGCCTGCTAGGGGGGCATGGTTAACCATGGCCAGAGTGTAATGTGTGAAGAGCCTGTGCTGCTGTGGCGCTTTCTTCTTGCAATAAAGTGTTCTTTGTTGATTCAGAGCTGGCTGAACTCACTTTACAATAGTGTATGTGCCCATTTCTTCAGAATTAAACTTTGCTGGTCTTAAAGGAGCCACTAGACTCAGACTTTAATTAAGAGTTAATTAAGATTACCTTGGTTGAGCAAAAAGGCAGCATAGAACATTTAAAGATCATTAGGACTGCAAGCTGCGGTGTGCATAATGTCCCTTTGAAGTAAATCCTCAGAATCCCCTCATTTCTTCAAAGTAGCAACAAAAAAGTAGGGAAATAAATAGGAAGGTTGAACGTCTTCGCCCTCTGTGAAATTGACAAGATTTTTAAAATCTAACCCTGTCGGTTTCATAGGGCACCAGAGAGTTGGATAGGAAGGAAAACTGCCCTGGTGAAATTGACGGGGCTTCCATCCATCTTTCTTTGCAGGATGAAGATACTAAGTTGTGAAAAATAGACTTATCTGGATACTCTGTGGAAAAACTGGTGAGTTGAAGACTTAAGGTTACAATACTTTCCTGGGAGTAAACTCTATTAAAGAAAATGGGATTTACTTTTGAGTAGAGCTACTTAGGATTCCTCTGAGGAACAGCACTTCAGGAACACATCTGTATTACAAGGAAGAAACAGAAAGGCTGGGCCCAAACTGGCATTTTGAGCCAGCACATGGATGGGATGCGGGCGGAGCAAAAAAGTGCAACCAACAGCACACATCTGCTGCCCATCCCACTCTCATTCCAGCCGTGCTGCAAAAAGTGACCACTCCTGAAGTGGTAGCTTTTTTGTGGTGCTACCACAAAACTTTTGTGGTGCTACCGAGGAATAGCCCTCGGATAGGCTGGGGGTGGGATGGGAGGCGGACATATTGTGATATGATCATCATCTTCAAGTACTTGAAGGGCTGTCGTATAGAGGATGGTGTGGAATTGTTTTCTGTGGCCCCAGAAGTTGGCCAGAACTAATGGGTTGAAATTAAATCAAAAGAGTTTCCGGCTCAACATTAGGAAGGACTTCCTGACCATTAGAGCGGTTCCTCAGTGGAACAGGCGGTGGTGGGCTCTCCTTCCCTGGAGGTTTTCAAACAGAGGCTAGATGGCCATCTGACAGCAATGAAGATCCTGTGAATTTAGGGGGAGGTGTTTGTGAGTTTCCTGCATTGTGCAGGAGGTTAGACTAGATGACCCTGGAGGTCCCTTCCAACTCTATGATTTTATGATTCTATGTGTTTGGTTGCCCTTTTTTGCTCTGTCCATGCCCATGTGCCAGCTCAAAATGCTGGTCTGCACCCAACCAAAGTGAAGAAGACTGAGTGTAAATAAACATCCCTGTCACATTTTTTGCTTGTTTCACATGGGAGAGACATGCAGAAATGGGTAGTTGAAATTTTTTCATGGCATGAAGGTAAATAGCTTCCCACTTACCCAGGGATGTCAAATGTGCGGCCTGAGGGCCAGATCAGGCCCCCGGAGGGCTCCTATCAGGCCCGCAAGCACCTCACTGTCACCTGCTTCCTTCTCCCTCTCTCTTGCTTTCTTCTTCATCACCACTTGCTTTGTCAGGCTTGCTCAATCGTACAGGAGCTACAGATCAAAGCCTCTATTTTCTCCATTGGCTGACCAGCACATGAAGCAACTTTTGTACAAAAGCTTGCAATGCCCAGCCTTTTAATGTTTCCCCCTGGGGCTTAGGCTCCAAGCACTGGCCATGAGATTTCTGTAATGAGTGCCAATAAATCAAAAGTAGATTTGAAAACAAAACATCGCAAGCGTACTAATCTTTTAAGTATATTTTATTCAGTTGTTTTTTTTTAAGACTTTAATTGTGTTTATCTGTGTCATTTATAACAGGGGTGGCCAACGGTAGCTCTCCAGATGTTTTTTGTCTACAACTCCCATCAGCCCCAGCCAGCATGGCCAATGGCTGGGGCTGATGGGAGTTGTAGGCAAAAAACATCTGGAGAGCTACCGTTGGCCACCCCTGATTTATAAAGTTTATATCTCTACTTCCTGGCACCACATTTTATGACTCTCATGGCCCAGCCTGGCAACGACTCATTTACGTCAGATCTGGCCCTCATAACAAATGAGTTTGACACCCTTGCACTAAGCCTTTATTTGTTTGTTTTCCTCCAGGCAGCTGGGAACCATAGCCCTGACTCCTGTGGGAAATTCATATATAGCTTGGTATTTAAAAGGCTTGTGCGCTCCAAGGGAAAATGCAGGATATTCCCCTAAGAGGACAAACGCTCCATAATTTTGCATGCAATTGAATGGTAGATTTACAACAAAAAGGTTTACTGCTTTGATTTCCTGAGTCCTGTTATTACTGCTTTAGGTGGGAATGCCAGAAGAAATGGTGGTGCCCGACTCCTACTCCCCTGCACCTCTGGCTTTCAAAGCAGTCTCAAGACCTTCTCCCTTGTTTTATTTCTATGGGATGGAAATCTTATTCCCACCCGCCTTTGAAGGCAAGTGAGCAACTCCGGGATGGCTAATGACTGATACAACCCCAAAGGGAATAAGAATGGGGAAAGAACCATTTCCTACCCAAGACGGTATTTTGGAGAAATCAACAGCAGGTAATTGCCTTATTGAGAGTTCCCTGCTGCCTCCAAAACAAGCCATAAAACAAAACCGGAAATAAAACCCTTCAGTGAAGGGCCTGGGCTGAAATAGCTACAGGCGAAGTCCATCTCAGTTGCAATCCGCTGAGTATCTTTTTTTGGTAAGAAAGAAAAAAAACATCAGGGTTGAACTTACACCTCACCCAGTGCAGTGTCTCCGTAGCATTGGCTGTTGCGAGAAAGAGCAGTGATTCCTAACCTTTTTCCTAACCAGTGACCTACAAGTCCAAATTCACTTTGTATGGGGACTCATCCGGGGCTGACCTACGTTGTTGTTTTCTTGGAGTCCTAGGTGAACTATGACCTTGACATCCATCTCGCTCAGCGTTCTATTTTCTACAGCGGCTAATCAGATGTCATTGAGATACCAACAATCCCAAACAATCATTGCACAAAAAGTACAGCTGTCCCCACTGCGACCGCCAAGCAAGTGGCATTTTGACATATGCGGCCCTTGCATATGAAAGGTACGTCCCCTCTCCATTACTCTCTCTAATCTCCCCCTCCTAAGATTCTAAGGAACTTGCTTTAGTGACTATTGTAAAGGGAGTTCAGACAGCTCGGAATCAACCAAGAACACCTTATTGCAAAAAGAAACAGTCACTAACAGCACAGGCACAAACTTCATTCATCGTATAGACTCTGGTCATGGTTAACTATGACCCCTACCAGGCAATAGTTACTTCTATTGGCTCACTCCAGAATCCTTCATTTGCATCTCTTCATTACAAGTTTTTACATGCCTAGCATCCTGATTGGCCAGTAGGATTCTCAGATCCAGGTTGGAAACTCCTGGAGATTTGGGGTGGAGCCTGCAGAGGACAGGGAGCTCAGGGGGGCACAATAGCCACCGAGTCCATCCTCCAAAGCAGCCATTTTCTCCAGGGGAACTGCGATCTCTGTAGTCTTGAGATGAGCTGTAATTCCAGGGGATCCCCGGGTCCCACCTGGAGGCTGGCATCCCTACCACCAAGGCCTGTTTTGCCACACACACTCCTGCTGTGAGGCTCTTTCCTCCTCCCTCAATGTATGCCCCCTCTTTAGAACACTCCCCAGGGGAAGGCCCCCGGGACATTTTAGGTGTTTTGTGAAAACAGTTTTGCTCAGGCCTCAGATTCAGCAGGAGCTCACGGGAGCGCAGCTCCTGAACCTTTCTGAGGGTTCCCCTCTTCCTCCACACCTAACTTGTCCACTGGAATAGTAGGCGCAGTTGCATAACAATCCCTGGATTAGGAGAGCAGGCAGCCAGCCAGCCACCAGGGGCTTTGCCATGCCCCCAACAGCCCTCATTGACCCCCGAAGAAACCCACACCACCCTTTCTCCACTGCTTATGTGATTTTGGGTGGTGGGTGGCTTGCTGGCCTTTTGACTGGGATGGGGGTGGCCCAGGAGAGCCCCAGGCAAGTGAGGCCTGCTTGGGCTGGCTGGATCTCTAGCCAGCCCGAGCAGGCCTCACTCGCCCAGGGCTCTCCTTTCTTGCATCGGATTGCTTTTGGCAGGGGGGGTGCATATGCTAATGAGCTCCACCACCTATTTTACTACAAAACGACCCCTGGTTGCAGCAGCCAGAGGTGTTTCCTGAAGACTACACCCCCCACCTCATCTCTCATTCCAAAGGAACCACAAGGCATCTCCCCAGACTAACAGCATCCTCATTTCTCTTCTGTTTAGTTTTTCCAATCTGGGCTAAATGGACCTTGAACAGGACTCACATCTGTTGACCTGCTGGTAAGGAATGCATGTTTAAATGAGTTTGTGTGATGAATGGAAGGTACGGGGCCTTAATATGAAGACAAACATCTTCCCAAGCCGCCACCATAATGGAGATTAAGGCTTGCTAACTAATGACCCGGCAAGACAACCGCATTTAGTTAGTGGGGACCTTTTAATGGATTACAAAAAGTTCTAGATATATTGCAAATGCCACCGGATAACTCTTAAAAATGGTAGAACGATTCTAGAACTGTTTATACTATAACTCACATGTGTTAGATAATGGAAAGAAGAGAAAAAGAAAGGGCCGGGGGGGGGGGAGTCCAAGAAGGGAAGAATCACTCAAATGTACAGTCAGACTCTTAAGACTCACTGCTCTCCCCAAGTTGAAAAGCCCTGTTTTGTTTTGTGAAGAGTGGACTGAAGGATAGTTGGAAATGAGTAGTATATTATGGGAAGGGGGGTAACCTCCCCTCCCCGCAATTCACTTTTTTTAGAAGCAGCCCTTGATTCCCCTTGCGCTGACCTGGATAGGCCAGTCTGGTCCAATATCATGAGATCTCAGAAGCTAAGCAGGATCGGCCGTGACGAGTATTTGAACGGGAGCCTTCCAAGGTCTGGCTTCCTATTGTGTTCCGAGTTCGTTTCAAGGTGTTGGTGTTGACCTTTAAAGCCCATTATGGTCAGGGACCTGTCTATCTGCAGGACTACCTTTCTCCGCATATTCCCCAGAGAGCACTGCGTTCAGGGACGAAAAATCTATTGTCCATCCCTGGACCAAAAGAAGCCAGGTTGCATACGACACGAGCCAGGGCCTTCTTGGTGGCAGCACCAGAACTCTGGAACGCTCTCCCGGAGGCCATAAGGGCCCTGCGGGATTTGTCTACATTCCACAGGTCCTGTAAAACCGAATTGTTCCGACAGGCCTTCGACATTTAACCGAGAGAGAGCTGCCACTGGACATCATATAGAGCACCACGCAGAGTACCGATGGTCACCATCGAACTTTCAGAACCGCTATACTGTACTGTATTAATACAACACCATGAAATGCTTTAAATAATTTAAATATGTAATTATGTTTTATTGGTTTTAATGGAAATAATGTGATGTTGTGAGCCGCCCTGAGTCCGCTTGTGGAGAGGGCGGGATATAAGCTTAACGTAATAAATAATAATAAATAAAAATAAATTGATCTGGATGCACAGAAGGGGAAACCTTCTCTGAATCTCTTTTTCCTTGGAAATCCCATGGGGTAGCCTTAAGTCAGCTGTGACTGGACAGGAGAAAAAATGATTTGCCTTAGTCTCTTTTTTCTCTATTAAAAGGAGGGTTGCCAATCCCCAGGTGGGGGCAGGGGATCCCCTGGTTTGGAGGCCCTCCCCCGTTTCAGGGTCATCAGAAAGCGGGGAGGGGGGATGTCTGCTGGGCACTCCATTATGCCGTATGGAGACCGATTTCCATCTGGTATAATGGATAAATGATCCACAGGTATCTGGGGCTCTGGGGGGGCTGTTTTTTGAGGTAGAGGCACTGAACTTTCAGCATAGTAGCCAATACCTGTCCACAAAACACCCTCCAAGTTTCAAGAAGTTTAGACATGGGGAGGTCCAATTCCATGAGCCCCCAAAGAAGGTGCACGTGTCCTTCATGATTTCCAATGGAGGGAAGGCACTGAAAAGGTGTGCGGTCCCTTTAAATGTGATGGCCAGAACTCCCTTTGGAGTTCAATTATGCTTGTCACAACCTTGCTCCTGGCTTCACCCTTCTGGTTCCACCCCCAAGTCTCCTGGCTCCACCCCCAAAAGTCCCCAGCTATTTCTTGAATTGGACTTTGCAACCCGATTTTGAAGAAAAATCAGCAAAGCTTTTTGTATCTTCACAAAAGATGGCCATTCTTTTATGTTACATGCTATGGGCTGGCACTCTAACACAGGGGTCCCCAATCCCTGGGCCATGGACCAATCTCAGTTCTCCCAGATAAGGGTCCGCACGTTTAACCACTACACCAAACTGGCTCTCGTAGCAAAAGTCTTCCTTAGCATTTGTTCAGCAGCACTCTGCACCGGTTGCAGCATCACATTTTACTTTGAGGGCAACTCTACATCCAATGCATCACAGTGATCAGTTCTAGGTTAGAAAAAAACATGGATTAGCACAGCGGTCCTTTGGAAAGCCAGTTTGGTGTAGTGGTTAAGTGCGCGGACTCTTATCTGGGAGAACCGGATTTGATTCCCCACTCCTCCGCTTGCGCCTGCTGGAATGGCTTTGGGTTAGCCATAGCTCTCTCAGGAGTTGTCCTTGAAAGGGCAGCTGCTGTGAGAGTCCTCTCAGCCCCACCTACCTCACAGGGTGTCTGTTGTTGGGGTGGAAGATAAAGGAGATTGTGACTGCTCTGAGACGCTGAGATTCAGAGTATAGGGTGGGATATAAATACAATATCTTCTTCTTTTCCACGTTCTCATTTTTCTTCCTGGTGTGTTTCTGTTGTTTCATTGTTTCTTTGTGTCTATTGGCGGTGGGGGGGAGAAGATAAAGGAGATTGTGAGCCGCTCAGAGACTCTAATTATGAAGGAAGGGCAGGGTATAAATCTCTGGTCTTTTTCTTCTTCGCCCCACGTAAATGGAACTCTCTACTAGTTAAAACATTGTCTTCACTGTGGTTGTAGTGACTGGGGGGGAAAGACTTTGACTTTAATCTGATAGTCAAATTAAATTTTGCTTTGGTTTCTATTTCTCTTCAAGCGCCATAACTATTTGATCAATTAATAACTTTTCCGGTAACTTTTTAAAGTGTCAGCACATTCGGATATTAAAGATTTTACAGAATGAATGAATTGATGTGTCTCTAGCTTCCAGTAATTAAGAATAACTTTAATTTCTTTTAATAAAGTAACCATTGATTCCCACGCCTCCCCCTGTATTGTGATTAACTTGGTCTTTTCATGTCCATTGATTTATTTATTCATTAAGGTAGATTCAGCAATAGTTTTTCAATTCAACCTTCCCCCCCAAAGAAGTGCCATTCGATCACTGCGTCATGGCTGAAGATGTATTGGGCCAGGCCTTTTAGGTAGGAAATGATAGGCAGTTTATAACCCAAAAAGAACAATGTGTGACAAATTGCAAAGGAACTGATGAGGTTTAGGTAATGTCCCTGTGGAGGAAATGTGAGGACTTTAAAAAAAAGAGAGAGAGAGATTGGGTCCTTTGGATTTAAAGGCTTAAGTCCAGGGCTTTTTTTGCGCAGGAACGCAGTTCCAGCTGGCTTGATGTCAAAGGGTGTGTCCTAATATGCAAATATGTTTTTTCTACCCAAAACCCTGTGTGAAATAATGGTGATGTCAGGGGGTGTGGCCTAATATGCAAATGAGTTCCTGCTGGGCTTTGCCTACACAAAAAGCCCTGCTTAAAGTCTAAATCCTTTATATTGGAAGTAAAGCTAGACTGATTCCATGTCGGGTGTGGAAATGTGCCCCTGTTAGGGAAGCAACAGGAAATGAGAACCACGCCCCCTGTACCTCATACCCAGAGGTGGAATTCTAGTGGAAGCTCCTTTGCATATTAGGCCACACAACCCTGACGTAGCCAATCCCCCAAGAGCCTACAGGGCTCTTTTTTGTAAGCTCTTGGAGGATTGGCTACATCAGGGGTGTGCGGCCTAATATGCAAAGGAGCTCCTGCTAGAATTGCACTCCTGCTTGTACCTCTTCCCTTTCATTTTCCTCCTCACACACCAGCAACCTCCTTTCCCCCCTTCATATTCTGTTCACTTAAGTGTAAGAAGTATTAGAACAAAAGTTGATTTTTATACCCAGCTTTTTTTGTACCCTAATGAGCCCTGTGGCACAGTGTTAAAAGCTGCAGTACTGAGGTCCTAAGCTCTGCTCGTGACCTGAGTTCGATCCCCGGAGGAGGACTCAGCCTTCCATCCTTCCGAGGTCGGTCAAATGAGTTCCCAGCTTGCTGGGGGGAAAGTGTAGATGACTGGGGAAGGCAATGGCAAACCACCCCGTAAAAAGCCTGCTGTGAAAACATTGTGAAAGCAACGTCGCCCCAGAGTCGGAAACGACTGGTGCTTGCACAGGGGTCCTTTCCTTTTTGTACCCTAAGGAATCTCAACGTGGCTTGCGATCTATTTCCCTTCCTCTCCGCATGACAGTCCCCTTGTGAGGGAGGTGGGGCTGAGAGAGTTCAGAGAGAACTGCGACTGCCTCAAGGTCACTTGGCAGGCTTCATAAGGAGGAATGGAGAATCAGGCTCAGTTCTCCAGATTGGAGTCATTTGCTCTTAACCACTACAAAATGCTGGCTCTGTAGCCATCTCTACATGCGTAGCCATATGTACATGCGCACTTCCTCAGTACGACAAGCAGCTTCCAGTAGGCCCTGTACTAAGAGGAAGTCCTTTGCATATTAAGCCACACCCCCTGATGTAGCCAGTCCTGGAGCTTACAGTAGGCCCTGTACAAAGAGCCCTGTAAGCTCTTGGGGAATTGGCTACATCAGGGGTGTGTGGCCTAATATGCAAAGGAGTTCCTGCTACAAAAACAAGCCCTGCTTATATGCTTTATCAATGGGGCCTAAAGTGGCTATGCGGAGAATGTGAGGACTTTGAAACTTGTGAATAGGCCCTCCAAACTGTTTAGGCTGTTTCTTAGTCTTTGGAAACTCTTTTTGGGTAACACCAAGAGACAGCAGGATGGGTGTCCTCAGTGAACCACGGGATCTCGGCCAATATATTTTCAAATCCCCCCCCCCATTTCTGGAGAGTTGAGTTTCCCCATTCCTGCAGAACTGAAGTTCCTCTCCTCTGATGGAAGGGAAGAGAGTCTCAGCATATCCATCACGGAAATGAGCTAAGTGCTGCCTAAGTAATAACTCCTATATTAGTTTGAATGGCAGAACTAATATTAAAGGGAAGAATAATTACAGGAAAAAATGGTAAATGGGAAGGCAATCTAGGCTCATAAACAGGCGAGCCTATAAAGCAGATTAATCGGGTGACCGATTAATGGCAATAGAAATGCAGTCAAAGCTAATCTTTAGCAATGCATTTGATAAAGCCCCGTGTAGGAAATCATTCTTCCCGAAAGGAAAAAAAGAGGCTTTTGTATAGCATTGTAAAGTATTGACGACAGGTAAGAAGACTTGACCTAGATAGGCCAGACTTGCCTGAAGTCGTCAGTTCTTGGAAAGTTAGCAAGGTTGGCTCTGGTCACTGTATGGAAGGGAGACCACAAAGGAATACCAGGGCTGTGACATGGAGGCAGGTCTGAATGTCTCTTGCCTTGAAAACCCTATGAGGTTGCTATAAGTCAGCTTGCCAAAGGGCCTTGTTAGGGCTGCCAAGCCCCTGATCTGGGGCGGAGGGAACCTCCCCCAATGTCGTCGGCATGATGATGTCACCCATGAGTGACGTCCACGAGCTGGTGTTTCTGGGAAAAAACTATGGTATTCCCAGATGCTCTAGGAATTTGGGAGGTACCATAGAGTTTCCCCCTCCCAAAATGCTAGAACATCTAGGAATTTGGGAGGTACCATAGAGTTTCCCCCTCCCAAAATGCTAGAACATCCGGGAAAACCGTAGAGTTTTCCAGAAAATGCCTAGAGCAGCCAGCATGCGACGTCACCGGTGCAATGATGTCACTCGCCAATGATGTCATCGTGCCACGTGCGCAAAGCATGCATGAAAACAATCCCCCGCTGGAGGCTGGGGGGGGGGGGAGTTGGCAACCCTAGGCCTTGCCATTTTATATATATTTCTTTATGCTGTACATTTTAAGAATGAGAGAGGGTGCACTGTGCCTGCTTCGCCTTGGCTTTGCTCTGTCCATTGTAATTGTCACAAATATCCATTTCTACCCCATGGAGGAGAGGGAAGCCACTGTCTCAAGGCCACTTTATCTCATCCCAGAGTGTCAGAACAGGGAACTTCAAGAACGACTCATTACTTTGTTTCAAAAGTCAAGATGTTTATTGAGAACTTAGTGTCCAGGAAAAGAGCAGGTTGACTCTGATAACTTTCACAGTTATCGGCACATTCTTATGCAGGGGTAACAGCCACAATAAAACCATTTCTCACACCCAGAGAGACAGGCGTCTGTTCCCAGGCCCCTTATCTCCAAACGCGGGAGAAGGAACCCCGCTGCTTCTTTCTGGCATCCTTGGCTTCAAAGGCCACCTGCAGATGTTTCCCAGGGCTATATGTCACCCTTCAATGGTTAGTATTTATTTGAAATGCAAAGTTACAGGGTTAGTAGACATTTCTAATATGGAGTAAGTTAGGCTAATAATAGTTGCTCAGCACATAGGAAAGTTACAAGTTCTGACATACTGCCCCCCCCTAAGCTCTCGCTCTGGGCTTGTGCGGGTACAGTAGGTGGAATTTCTTAAGCAGATGAGGAGCACGCACATCGCTGGCCTTGACCCATTCATCACAGCTACTCGGGAAGTACTTCCACCTGATGAGGTAATACAGCACCCCCCTCTGGACCCTAGAGTCCAGTATCTCCTGCACCTCATGGTGGCTCTGGCCCTTCACTTGAATAGGTGGTGGTTCTGGAGGGCGAGGGTGCCAGGATGTAGCTCCAGGGTCCTTGCGAAGAAGGCTGCAATGAAAAACAGGGTGGATCTTACTAAACATCTTGGGCAATTCTAATTCCACGGTGACCTCATTGATCACCCTTTTGATTTTGAATGGACCCAGGTACTTGTAAGCTAGCTTTCGGCAGGCTTGGGGTAGGGGAAGGTTCTTAGTCGAGAGGAATACACTCTCCCCCTCCTTGAACGCCCACTGGGGGGAGTGTTTCCGGTCAAAGTGCCTTTTGTAGTCCTCCTTTGCACTTTCCAGGTTTTCTTGTATTACCTTCCACCCTTCCCTGATCCCCTCCCACCACTGTTGGCACGAGGTTGACATTGGCTCGTCTGGCTGCCCCAGCAGTAATGGGAAGGGCTTCCCTTCGTAACCATTCACAATTTGAAAAGGGGAAGCTTTGGTGGAGCTGTGCAAGCTATTGTTGTACCCATACTCTGCAAAGGGTAGTAGCTCTACCCAATTGGTCTGCTGGAAGTTGACATAGCAGCGTAGGTACTGCTCTAGTATCCCGTTCACCCTCTCCATCTGTCCGTCGGTTTGGGGGTGGTAGGCGGAGCTCAGTCCCTGCTCCATGCCTGCGATCTTACAAAACTCCCGCCAGAAGTTGGCAACGAACTGTGGGCCGCGGTCACTAATCACCTTATCGGGGAACGAGTGAAGGCGGACCACGTGGTTGAAGAACAAGTGCGCCAATTTCTTGGCAGTGGGCAGTTTTTTGCACGGGATAAAGTGGGCCTGCTTCGAAAAGGTGTCGACCACCACCAGGATTACAGTTTTCCCTTGGGAGGGTGGTAGTTCCACTATAAAGTCCATGGAGACTACTGCCCGTGGTCTCATGGCCGTGGGTAGTGGCTGTAGCAGTCCGGGTGGTTCCCCCCCCTCCTCTTTGCCATGATGCAGGTGGGGCAGGAGCTCACGAATTCTGAAATGTCCCGTTTCATTTGCGGCCACCAGAACTGATGCAAAACTAGGTGCACCGTTTTCACATACCCGAAGTGCCCCGCAAGCTTGCTGGAGTGGCACCACGTCAGGATTTCCCCCCTCAGGCATTTTGGCACATATATTTTCCCATTGTAGTACCACAGTCCGCCCTCCCCCTTTTCCACCCCTTCCGGCCTCCCTTCCCCTTCTTTCTCCGTTTCTGCCACCAGTCTCTCTTTCCCCTCTGGCTCAGGGGGGCCGGTCTTTTTCCCAGAGCGGGTGGTGACTCCCCCCGTGATTTGGGAGGGTGGAATGATTGAGTCTATTATCTCTTCCCTTTGGCTCTCGTGCTGTGGCATACGAGAGAGGGCGTCTGCTAAAAAGTTCTGAGATCTGGGTATGTGTTTTAGTACAAAGTCAAATTTGGCGAAGAATCCCGCCCACCAGATCTGCTTGGCCGTTAGTTTGCGCCGGCCCATCAGCGCCTCTAGATTTTTGTGATCCGTCCAAATTTCAAATGGCACTCGCGCCCCCTCTAACCAGGAGCGTCATGTTTTGAAGGCGTACGTCACCGCGAACGCCTCCTTGTCCCACACCGACCAGTTTCTTTGTTCGTTTGAGAATTTGCGGGAGATGTAAGCGCACGGTCTTAAACCCCCCCCCTTCGTCCCGCTGCATTAATATTGCCCCACCGCGACGTTGGAGGCGTCGCATTGCACCACGAAGGGTTTCAGTTCGTCGGGGTGGGTTAGTACCGGCTCGCTAATGAACAGTCTCTTTAATTCATCGAACGCCTTCTGGCACTTGGGCGTCCACTCTAGGTGGGCCCCGGGCTTTTTCGCCTCCTCCCCCTTCCCTTTGGTTTTGAGTAGATCCGTGAGGGGTAGCATCACTTGCGCGAACCCCTTTATGAACCCCCTGTAAAAATTTGCGAACCCCAAGAAAGATTGTAGCTGCCGTCGGGTTCGGGGGGCTTCCCATTCTAACACCGCTTGTATTTTGGCAGGGTCCATCGCCAGCCCCTCCTCGGACACCCGAAACCCAAGGTAGTCTAGTTCCGTTTGGTGGAACTCGCATTTGGTTAGCTTCGCGTACAGTTTGTTTTGGTACAGGGTGGTCAGCACTTTTCTGACCAGGGGCACGTGCAACTCTAAGTCTTTTGAGTAAACAATGATGTCATCCAGGTACACCACCATCCCTTTATACAGGTACTCTCTTAGCACCTCGTTTATGAAGTTCATGAACACTCCCGGTGCCCCTTGTAGCCCAAACGGCATCACTAGGTATTCGAATTGTCCCATCGGGGTGTTGAAAGCGGTCTTCCATTCGTCCCCTTCTTTGATTTGTACCCTGAAGTACGCATCTCTAAGGTCGAGTTTTGTGAACACTTTCCCCTCTGCCACTGTGCTCAACAAGTCCTTAATCAACGGGATTGGGTAGGCGTTGGACATAGAGATCCCGTTTATCCCGCGAAAATCTGTGCAAAGTCTCAGGCTCCCGTCCTTCTTCCAGAAGAGGACTGGGGCCACGTGGGGTGCGGTCGCGGGGTGAATGAAGCCCCGTCTTAAGTTTTTGTCTATGAATTTCCTTAGTTCCTCCTTTTCCGCCCACCCCATCGAGTACAGCTTAGCCCGTGGCAGCTCTTGGCCCGGTATGAGTTCAATTGCACAGTCTGTAGGGCGGTGGGGCGGCAGCTCGTTAGCCTCCTCCTCGCTAAACGCCCTTTTCAAGTCCCGATACTCTTTGGGGATCGACTTAACCTCCTCTATTGTTAAGCAAAGCCTTTTGTTCTGAGGCGGGGGGTTGGGGCCCCACTCCCCCCGCCAGTGGTGGTGCTCGCACCTCCAGTCAGGGAAGTTGACAATTTGTGCTTCCCACTGTATGTCCGGTTGGTGCCTTGCTAGTTATCAGAGTCAAAATGTCAGAACTGGGAACTTCAAGAACGACTCATTACTTTGTTTCAAAAGTCAAGACGTTTATTGAGAACTTAGTGTCCAGGAAAAGAGCAGGTTGACTCTGATAACTTTCACAGTTATTGGCACATTCTTATGCAGGGGTAACAGCCACAATAAAACCATTTCTCACACCCAGAGAGACAGGCGTCTGTTCCCAGGCCCCTTATCTCCAAACGCGGGAGAAGGAACCCCGCTGCTTTTCTCTGGCATCCTTGGCTTCAAAGGCCACCTGCAGATGTTTCCCAGGGCTATATGTCACCCTTCAATGGTTAGTATTTATTTGAAATGCAAAGTTACAGGGTTAGTAGACATTTCTAATATGGAGTCAGTTAGGCTAATAATAGTTGCTCAGCACATAGGAAAGTTACAAGTTCTGACACAGAGGTGGCTCACACTGTAATGTTTAGGGGGTGAAAGGGGTTGGTGGGAACCAGTTTGTTCTGCTTTGCATGGGCTTTCTGCACTGCGTTTTGGGTGGACTGCATAAAAGGTGAGCCAGTTCTGACCCAGACATGTACCACTGTCATTTAGAGGAGGGCAAGGAGCTGGATATTAGGAAAACAAATACGGTCAGAGTAGTTCAGAGGTGGAGCCAGCTACCTAGGAAGGTGGTGAGCCCCCCTTCATTGGCGGTCTTCAAAATGCAGCTGGATGATTATTTGTCAGAAACTAGGCTTCCCAATCCCAAGGTCCCAGAGGGGGATCCCCTGGTTTTACAGGCTTCCCCCCTCCCCCACCCTCAGAGCCATCATGCACCTCCATGAACGATTCCCATAGGGAATGATGGGGAATTGAGCCGCGGGTATCGGGGACTCTGGGGGGGGGCTGTTTTTTGAGATAGAGGCACCAAATTTTCAGTATACCATCTAGTTCCTCTCCCCAAAATACCTCCCAAGTTTCAAAAAGATTGGACCAGGGGGTCCAATTCTATGAGCCCCAAAAGAAGGTGCCCCTATCCTTCATTATTTCCTATGGAAGGAAGGCATTTAAAAATTTGTGCAGTCCCCTTAAACGTGATGGCCTGAACTCCCTTGAAGTTCAAATATGCTTGTCACAGCCTTGCTCTTGGCTCCGCCGCCAATGTCTCCTGGCTCCACCCCCAAAGTCTCCTGGCTCCACCCCCCAAAGTCCCCAGATATTTCTTAAATTGGACTTGGCAACCCTATCAGAAACGCTTTAGGTTGATCCTGCATGGAGCAGGGGGTTGGACTAGATGATCTGTATGGCCCTTCCAACTCTAGGATTCTATGACTATCCTATTCAGTACTTTGTTGGTGACTGTGAGGGACAGAAGGCTGTCCTAGCTCTGAATCATGGGGGGGGGGGGGGGGCACTAACCACTCAGGTGAGTCAACAGAAGGGCAGCTTCAGTATCCAAGCAGTTTTCAGGAGGGGGATGGATTGTTGGAGGGGAGAACAGCAAGAGGGAGTTCAGACCTGGCTCAAGGAGAGAGCAGTGAGAGCTCAGGTCAGGGTCAATAAAAGAGCTGATCAAATAAAGAGCCAGTCTGCTTGGTAGTGTGGCAGAGTGGTTTAGCTCTACCCAGTGCTTTTTTTTTTGGAACAGGAACTCCTTTGCATATTAGGCCACACACCCCTGATGTAGCCAATCCTCCAAGAGCTTACAGTAGGCCCTATAAGAAGAGCCCTGTGAGTTCTTGGAGGATTGGCTACATCGGGAGGTGCACCCTAATATGCAAAGGAGTTCCTGCTACACAAAAAGCCCTGGTTCTAACTCTGAGACACAATAGAGTGGCTGATGGTTAAGCCTGTCTCTGGTGATAACCAGATTTTATACCGTTTAGTCTAACTCTTGGGAAAAGGCAGGCTGGTGTGGGTGGAATTGTCTGCAGGTGACAGGATCCAATCTAGTGGCTAGTCAGCAAAATTCTGTTGATGCCTGAAAGTCTTAAAGAAAATTCAGACTTAACTAGCTTGAACTTATGTGCTTCTGCCAGGTTTCACCTTTGGCTGTTTGAAGACCTAAGCTGCTTATCTGTTCCTTGAAACTAACCTGGAAATAAATCAATCTTCTGTGCTGTTAATATAGAATCGCTGTCTCGGTGATTTCTGTATTCTATTTGGTCCCCGCAAAATTTACCTCACAGCAATGAAATGAAGTCTATGCACTTGCTACCTAACGAACACTGTGAGGAAGGTTTATGGTTTAGAACAAACCTAGCTTCCCTCAAATCGTAGGAGGCAATGTGGGACCCCTTAGTAGTTAGAAATGACCTGTCACAGTTACCTTGTACAGAGACATAAGAACATATTCATTACATTTACCCGTGTCACCCTGTCAGGAGACAGACAATACAGATGAGGCTCAGCATCTGTGAAGGAGGATCTGAGTGACTTATAAATGGGAGCGATAAATGCAGTGTGACTGGTGAGTGACAAACTCTTGGGGAATTATAAATATTTTGCTCCCTGTTGAACACCTGAGGAAAGAAGTTGGAACCAGGCCTCATATTCAGCAGAAGCTCACAGGAGCACAGCTCCTGAACCTTTCTGAGGGTTCCTCCTTCCTCCCCACCTATCTTGTCCATTGAATAGTAGGTGCAGCTGCATAACAATCCCTGGATTAGGAGAGCGGGCAGCCAGCCAGCCAGCCACCAGGGACTTTGCCACTCCCCCAACAGCCCTCATTAACCCCTGGAGAAGCCGACACAACCCTTTCTCCACTTCTTATGCAATTTTGGGTGGTGGGTGACTTGCTGGACTTTTGATGGGGGGGGCAGCCCAGGAGAGCCCCAGGCGAGCGAGGCCTGCTTGGGCTGGCTGGATCTCTAGCAAGCTCAAGCGGGCCTCGCTCACCCAGGGTTTTCCTTTCTTGCATCGGGTTGTTTTTGGCTGGTGTGGGGGGCAACATATGCTAATGAGTTATGCTAATGAGCTCCCCCACCTATTTTTCTACAGAACAACCCCCTGGTTAGAACATTAAAACAACAACAACAACCAGAAATGTATAGGTTATATGACACAAATATATAATCTATACATTTATCTTGTGCCAACACTCAAACTCATTGCAATTTTCTATGATAATGCCTTGGGTCATCCAGAGTGTTCCCGGGAAAATGAGGTTCAGTTCATGGTTCATGGCCGGGGATTTTCTGTCAAGAAATAGGACTTCCTTGCCTCCCCCTCCTGCTGTAGCCTTAAATGACCCCCACATGTCTTCTGTTAGGGTCTTCTGTCTGGTCCAATGCATCCAAACCAATATATTATTCTCCCAACTTCCCTGATCCACAAAGGTCTGAACGGGATGTTCTGGATCAGAAAAGAGAACTTGGCGTCATAATTGACAGTCAAAGAGGCATGAACTGAATGACAAAGCAGAATTTTGCCCTGCTTGTGGTTTGCAAGCAGAAGTTTGTGATGGGTCTACCATCATGAAACCAGCTGAGTGGCAGGGAGGTGCTCCCCACTGCTCATCTGCTTTGGGCTGCCTTGTGCAATTCCTTTAACGTTTAAATGGACTGCAGAAGGCAACCCAGAAAACAGCCATGTGACAGGGAGTGCCTCAGCTGTTTTTTTTTTTTTTTTGGCTTTGTGCGAACCCCATTTAAAGGGACTGTGGTTTCTCTCTCTCTCTCTCTCAGTTATTTTGCATTTGTGTGTATGTGTCCATGTGTGTGTGTTGGTGTTCCCATGCCTGGAAGTCATGGTGATTCTTGCTGGGGCATGGAGAATATCCAGAGAAGTGACTTGATAGCCTTCCTCCACTTCCCAACTCTGGTATTCTTTGGAAGTCTACCATACAAATACTTGCCAGGGTCAGCCCGGCTTAGCTTCCAAGACCTGAGGATATCAGACTTGCCTGGGCTATCCAGGTAAGGGTGGGACTGTGATTGCCACTGTGTGACACAGAGTGTTGGACTGGATGGGCCATTGGCCTGATCCAGCATGGCTTCTCTTATGTTCTTATGTGACACAGAGTGTTGGACTGGATGGGCCACTGGCCTGATCCAACAGGGCTTCTCTTATATTCTTATGTGACACAGACTGTTGGACTGGATGGGCCACTGGCCTGATCCAACATGGCTTCTCTTATGTTCTTATGTGACTCAGAGTGTTGGACTGGATGGGCCATTGGCCTGATCCAACATGGCTTCTCTTATGTTCTTATTCCTTTCAGTGGACTTTGCAGGGCCCCAAACCACAAACTGGTTGGGTTTGCAAACAAATCTCCTGGTTCAGTTTTGGTTTGTGGTTCGGTTTGTGGTTTGGCCATGAACCATGAAGTGAACCTCATTTTCCCAGTTTGTGCCCATTCCTCGAAGGAAAATTTCACAGTGTGCAACATCAGTGGAGAAGCTAAATTCTTTGCTAGGGAATAGCTTTGGAAGTAAAATGGCTGATATCATGACTATTTTGTATAGCTCTTCAGTGGAACCACATTTGGAAGAAAAAGGCAATGGCAAACCACCCCGTAAAAAGTCTGCCATGAAAACGTTGTGAAAGCAACATCACCCCAGAGTCGAAAACGACTGGTGCTTGCACAAGGGACTACCTTTACCTTTTTATACAATCCTGATTGCTCCATCTCAAAAAGGGAGCTAGGAAAAATTATCAAGAGGCTGGACCAACTTTCTTGCAAGGGACACCCAAAGAGTTTTGAACTTTTCAACTGGGGGAGGGGTGGATGACCACTGGCTGTAGATATAAGATGAACTAAAGAAATTACTTCTTTATCTAATACACCATTGTATTGTACAAGTCAATGCTATGGTATATAGCTACTAACATAGCTGGCTTTCAAAGATTAGAGAAATTCATGAAGAATAGATTCATCGATGGCTAAATCCATTGGACGAAGACAACATGTTAATACGAGTTAAATTCCAGAAGGATTAGCCTGCGGTAGCCAAAAGAACAAAGGTCTTGAAGCATGCTGAAGATTAAAGAGGTTATTATGCCATAAGCCTTGGTGAGACAGAACATCAGATTAGAGAAAGTCCAGAAAAGGGCAACTAAAATGATTAAAGGGCTGGAACACTTTCCCTATGAAGAAAGGTTGAAACGCTTGGGACTCTTTAGCTTGGAGAAACGTCGACTGCGGGGTGACATGATAGAGGTTTACAAGATAATGCATAGGATGGAGAAAGTAGAGAAAGAAGTACTTTTCTCCCTTTCTCACAATACAAGAACTCGTGGGCATTCGATGAAATTGCTGAGCAGACAGGTTAAAATGGATAAAAGGAAGTACTTCTTCACCCAAAGGGTGATTAACATGTAGAATTCACTGCCACAGGAGGTGGTGGCGGCCACAAGCATAGCCACCTTCAAGAGGGGTTTAGATAAAAATATGGAGCAGAGGTCCATCAGTGTGTGTGTATATATAAAATTTTTTGCCACTGTGTGACACAGAGTGTTGGACTGGATGGGCCATTGGCCTGATCCAACATGGCTTCTCTTATGTTCTTATTATTGCTGGTTGTTGCCTGGGCTTTTCTGTAGGTATTCTTTATCTTTTGCATGGGTTGTGCATTGTGAAATAGGACTGGTAAAACATCACAGGTGCCAGGTTCAGGTACTGTTACAGTGAAGAACCCCTAAGGATATCTGGAAAGGATTAGGGCATGCTGGCACACTGTATGAGCCACCACACCAAATATCTCCCATCAGCTGTGCGGGACAACTCCCCTGGGAGCTTGACAAGCCTTGTGCTGCTGCTGCCTGTTGAGGCCTGCAAAAATGGCACAAGGATGCTGTCGAATACTTGGGGGGCCATGACCCATATGGTAGCCCTGACCAGGGCTTTTTGTTGTAGAAGAAGCCCAGCCGGAACTCATCCGCACATTAGGCCACATTCCCTGACATCACCATTGTTTCACAGAGGGCTTTTTTTTTTTATAGAAAAAGCCTATCAGGAATTAATTTGCATATTAGGACACACCCTCTGAAGGCAAGCCAGCCGGAACTGTGTTCCTGCTCAAAAAGAAAGAAAGAAAGCTCTGGTTCCATTGACACATTGTAGCTAATAACCACTGGTGGTCCTCTGCTTCTCAACTCCTCTGGGAGATTGTTCCAGATTGTTCCGGAAAGCAGGGCTGGTTTCAGATTTGGGGAGGGGAGGCAGAGAGTTCCCAGGGCCCCCTTCCCACCCACTCCTCCATAGGTCTCCCTTTTATTTATACCGTAAGATTTCTCGTCCTTTTCTTATTTCTGACTTAGAACTATATCAGAAATCATTTCAAGAGATGTGGCAACTCGTGCGCTACTTAATGGACAATAACGTTCCTCCTACTAATCCTTCATATGCGAAAGTGATCTTTTTTCTGATTACTTATTCCAACCTGTTAATGCAGAACCTGGTTAGTGAAATGTGACATTAGATTTCATATAGTTTTCTCTTCCTTCCCCCTAGCTTTTTTTCCCTTTCCTTTTTTGTTTTTATTTTGCTTTGGCTAATTTCTACATACACATTTATTTGCCTACATAAATACACATTTATGTACTCAGTGTATCCCTGCTTGTATAGAAATAATTCTTTTATGGTCGCTGTTACTGGTATCTGGATTTGTGTACGTTTCAGTATTCAAGTTTAAATAAACTTCTTTCATTTAAAAAAAAAGACCTGGACATGACCCAAAATAGTGTTTCACAAGTTGCCCAGGCTTGCACTTTAACAAGACATGGAAAAGACTCCAAGGAAGGTTGTTACCATGTCTGATTTCCACAGCATGACCCATCTATGACTCCAAAATGCTCTTGGCACAAGATTCTGTTCACGTAATCAAACTAACATTAGGAAGCCACTCTGTAATTTTCTTTGCCATTTATACGCTGCCCACAACTCACCATGAATCAAAGAGAAATTTATTCTTGTTGGTCGAAATGTTCAATAGAATTAAAAGTAACTGTCCAAATAACTCATTCTTATTAGCAGGTGATTTTAGTGTGAGACTAGGACATGATCGGGACTGTTTAATTCAAAAAGCGCATGGTCCTAATAACAAAAACATTCTCAGCTCTCAGTGGTTCTGTGGATCATAGAGTTAGAAGGGATCCCCAGGGTCATCTAGTCCAACTCCCTGCACAATGCAGGAAACTCACAAACACTTCCCCCTAAATTCACAGGATTTTCATTGCTGTCAGATGGCCATCTAGCCTCTGTTTAAAAACCTCCAAGGAAGGAGAGCCCACCACCTCCCGAGGAAGCCTGTTCCACTGAGGAACCGCTCTAACGGTCAGGAAGTTCTTCCTAATATTGAGCCGGAAACTCTTTCAATATAATTTCAACCCAGTGGTTCTCGTCCTACCTTCTGGGGCCACAGAAAACAATTCCACACCATCCTCTATATGACAGCCCTTCAAGGACTTCCTTTCATTTCATTTTATTTGATTTATATCCCGCCCTACCCCACCAAAGCGGGCTCAGGGCGGCACACAACATAAAAATTCTAACCATAAAATTCAAGAGTTAAAATACAATAATAATTTACATAATTAAAACAACTAATATATCAATACACCAAACAGTGTCAGTGTGCTATCGTATAGTCTTCCGTCAGAATATTTCAATATTTCAAGCTGGACTTGAAGATGGTGATCATCTCACCTCTCAGCCGCCGCCTCTCCAGGCTAAACATGCCCAGCTCCTTCAACCTTTTCTCATAGGACTTGGTCTCCAGACCCCTCACCATCTTCGTCACCCTCCTCTGGACCCGTTCCAGCTTGTCTAGATCCTTCTTAAAATGTGGTGCCCAAAACTGAACACAATACTCCAGGTGAGGTCTTATTGAAGGGTGTAGTAATAAATGCTAATGGTCTGAGGTTGGCCACTTTTGTCATTCGAAGTCATTTAGTAATCTTGAATGGTCACCAGAGAGTTTACCCAAGCAGGGATTATGCTTTCTTTGGTTTTAAAGGAGCCAGTGTCATTGTCCTACTATATTGCTCCCCAGGGCTTTTTTTGTAGCAGGAACTCCTTTGCATAGTAGGCCACACACCCCTGATGTAACCAATCCTCCAAGAGCTTACAGGGCTCTTATTACAGGGCCTACTGTAAACTCTTGGAGTATTGGCTACATCAGGGGGTGTGGCCTAATATGCAAAGGAGTCCCTGCTACAAAAAAAAAGCCCTGTTGCTTCCCTTGATCTTAGCTCATTGGTTAGTTTCTTAGGTAGTGACCGTTTCCCTCTTGTTTTATATATGAATATGTCATATGTTCAACTCCCTGTTACTAGGCAAGTTTGTATATCTCAAAAACAATATTTCCTGTGTCGGATTCATTGGAATTCATTAGAAAGGACTTGGAAATTGATAGATTCAGGGCCTTTTTTTTTTTTTAGCAGGAACTCCTTTGCTTATTAGGCCACACACCCCTGAAGTAGCCAATTCTCCAAGAACTTACAGGGCTCTTAGAATCATAGAATCATAGAGGTGGAACGTACCTCCCCCCCCCCCCCCTAAATTCACAGGATCCACATAGTTGTCAGATGGCCATCTAGCCTCTGTATAAAAACCTCCAAGGAAGGAGAGCCCACCATCTCCTGAGGAACCACTCTAACAGTCAGGAAGTTCTTCCTAATGTTGAGCTGGAAATTCTTTTGATTTAATTTCAACCTGTTGGTTCTGGTCCTACCTTTGGGGGCCACAGGAAACAATTCCACCTCATCCTCTATATGACAGCCCTTCGAGCACTTGAAGATGGTGATCATATCACCTTTCAGCTGCCTCTTCTCCAGGCTAAACATGCTCAGCTCCTTCAACCTTTCTTCACAGGGCTTGGTCTCCAGACTTCCTCACCATCTTCGTCACCCTCCTCTGGACCCGTTCCAGCTTATCTATATCCTTCTTAAAATGTGGTGCCCAAAACTGAACACAATACTCCAGGTGAGGTCCTACCAGAGCACAGTAAAGTGATGCCATCACTTTACTCTTCGTACAGGGCCTACTGTAAGCTCCAGGAGGGTTGGCTACGTCAGGGGGTGTGGCCTAATATGCAAAGGAGTTTGTGCTACAAAAAGAAAAGCCCTGGATAGATTAATCACAGTGATTGAAGCTACAGCTCTTCCATGTATGTTGGCCAAACCCCTACAATCAGGATTTAAACCTGGACATCTTCTCAAATCGAGCAAAAGTATCCGCACAGACCCACCGAGGACAATGGATTTCTTGTTGTTACAGGAAGCCAACCCAAGTCAGTAACCCTACAAGCGTTTGTACATTCTGAGGGTGAGATTCCGCCGAACAGCAGCCAAGTGCTGACATGTGTTATTTGAAACATAATCCACCAAACTCAGCTCTCACAAAAGCCCCAGCGAAATGAAGGAGGGGGTGCTGTGTGGGAACAGCGGTTGGTTGATTGCGCCCTTTGTGACTCTGGAGTGTTTTGAGACAGCTCCATTAGCATTAGCAACAGACAAGGGCACAAGTGGATGCAAGGCTTTGTCCAAGTGCATTGCACAATTATAGACAATGATTAAGCTGCATTAAGGGAACTAATCCCATACTTCGAGCCTGGTGAATCTAGGAAGCTTTTGTTCAATGATGGATTAAGCCAAACTTGCCTTACGCTTAATGCAACTGAGCTGCCAGAGTCTGGAAGGATAAATTGGCGATTGTAAAAGGAATACCCTTAGTTAAAACAATAGGGAGCTAAGAGGTGAAGGATGGAGGAGTGCAACAGGGGTCAGGGTGGGGTAGGAAGTAATGTAATTTTGACAGAACATTGTCTACAGCAGGGGTGGCCAAACTGTGACTCGGGAGAAGAAGAAGACGACATTGGATTTATATTCTCCCCTCCACTCAAGAGTCTCAGAGCGGCTCACAATCTCCTTTATCTCCCTCCCCCACGACAGACACCCTGTGAGGTGGGTGGGACTGAGAGGGCTCTCACAGCAGCTGCCCTTTCAAGGACAACCTCTGCCAGAGCTATGGCTGCCCCAAGGCCATTCCAGCAGGTGCAAGTGGAGGAGTGGGGAATCAAGCCCGGTTCTCCCAGATAAGAGTCCGCACACTTAACCACTACACCAAACTGGCCCCATGTGGCTCTTTCACACATATTGTCTGGCTCTTGAAGCCCCTGTCACCTTGTTGGCCAGCTTGGAAAGGGCATTTATCTCTCCAAATCAATTCTTCAAGCAAAACCACCCAGTGGCTTGGGAAATGCATTTAATAATAATAAGAAGTAATAATAAACTTTTATTTATACCTCGCCCTCCCCGCCTAGGCAGGCTCAGGGCGGCTAACAAGACATGGCGAACCATGATACAAATAAACAAATACAATAGTTAATAATTTAAACTGTAAAACCAATAAAACCAATAAAACAGTATAACACTATAGTACAATCTAAAGTACTATAGTACAATTTAAAGTTAAAGTTGGCTTCTTTCCACCTTTCCCTCCCTCCCTCTCTCCCCACCTTCCTTCCTTCCTTCCTTCCTTCCTTCCTTCCTTCCTTCCTTCCTTCCTTCCTTCCTTCCTTCCTTCCTTCCTTCCTTCCTTCCTTCCTTCCTTCCTTCCTTCATCTGACTTGTGGCTCTCAGACATCTGACATTCATGTCTTTCAGCCCTCAAACATCTGGCATTTATGTTAAACAAGTTTGGCCGCCTCTGGTCTGTAGTCAGTGGTAAGTATAAACAGAACAGCTTGGATTTGTGGGTTGGGTGCAAATGCCATTTTCTGCCAATTGCATTTTTTGCAGACCCCTAATTTCCTTCTCATCACCTGGTAGCTGAGCTGCAGAATGCATTGTGTGACATGTATCTGCCATATCATTCAAACTCATTCATCTCCTGCACTTATTTTCAAGGTGAAACGGAAGGGAATCCCATGCATTCTGTCCTCAAAGAGCTTAGGGAAAAGGCAGGATCCAGGTAAATATTTGTTCTCTTTTTGGACACCTATGAAGTTGCATTTCAGTAAGCCACTGATTTTTCTAGCCCAGCTAGTGACAGCAGATTTCCAACATCCTGTCCTTACTTTGCTACCTCAGGTCATTTTTATTATGAGATACACCATTAGTTGTGGTCCTTCCCCTTATTTTCTATAATCTGAGAAGAGGTAGTCTGCATTCTTGTCTGGCTGCACAGAAGAGGAACAGCTATGCATGACGAAAGCTGTAAGAGAAATTACCAAAATCAGATTCCATTTTAAGGAATATGTGAAATTCATCCTGAGAAACTGCATTTCTCCTTCCAGCACTCTTGTTTTGAAATTCTGGTGGCTGTTTTGTCTTAGTCGTGGTGGTCATTTATACAGGGCTTTTTTTGTAGCAGGAACTGCTTTGCATCCAAGGCCTGATGTAGAAAATCCTCTGAGCTTACAGTAGGCCCTGTGCTAAGAGCCCTGTAAGCTCTAGGAGGATTGGCTACATCAGGGGTGTGGGGCCTAATAGGCAAAGGAGCCCCTGCTAAAAAAAAAAAAAAAAAAAAAAAAAAAAAAAAAAAAGCTCTGCGTTTATACATGAGTGAAACCCACCTGAGAAATTTCTGAGTCTTATCAAAGCTAGTTGGTTTCTTTTTTGCTTTCTTTGAACTTTATCAAGTGGTTCACCATAGAAAGAACCTCTAAATTCACCTCAAGATTTTACTTCAGGTAAAAAAAAAATTGTGACTATTCTAATAACTCTTCACTCACGTGAGGAGGAACAGTGGCTCAGTGGTAGAACATCTGCTTAGGAAGCAGAAGGTCCCAGGTTCAATCCCTGGCATCTCCAAAAAAAAGGTCCAGGCAAATAGGTGTGAAAATCCTCAGGTTGAGACCCTGGAGAGCCACTAAAGGGGAGGGACGGTGGCTCAGTGGTAGAGCATCTGCTTGGGAAGCAGAAGGTCCCAGGTTCAATCCAACTAAAAAGGGTCCAGGCACATAGGTGTGAAAAACCTCAGCTTGAGACCCTGGAGAGCTGCTGCCAGTCTGAGAAGACAATACTGGCTTTGATGGACCAGGGGTCTAATTCAGTATAAGGCAGCTTCATATGTTCATATGTGTTCTAGGGATAATACCAGAATCTCCCTAAATCCTGGCTAACGTGCCGTCCTAAAAGGGACAAGTATTTTAAAAAAAACAAAACTCTTCAATATCTACCTAATGGTAGGGTGCTAGAATCTTAATGAAGGGAAGAAACACGAATAAAGGTGGATTACAGAAGTTCCGAAGCAAGACGTTGATTCAAAATAAGGAGAAGGTTCTATTAATGCATGTTTGGTTGATTTATTAGCTCTGTACTCCAAGAACTTGCAGAAAATGCATTTCCATCCATCATCCTCTTTCAAAAGGTTGATGGAAAACAGCCATTATGCCAAAGCAAAGAAATACTTGATAACAACAGATTCCCCTGACAAAACAATGGAGTGTAAATCAAGTTAGCCTGATCATGTGGTTCAGTCTCTGGAGGATGGCTTTACATCACTACCATCGACCGAAAACCCTGTCGGTTGAGTTCCTTGCTCATGTAACATTTCCCATTTTGGAGACACATGATCCCCTTTCAGACATCCTTTATAATCCATTTTAGTAGCAGGTTGCTAATGGATTTTTTTTTTTTTTTGTCAGTTCAGACGCAGCCGTTTTGACAACTGGCTGCTAGCGGATTTTATTTGTGAGGTGTTTGTGAGTTTCCTGCATTGTGCAGGGGGTTGGACTAGATGACCTTGGAGGTCCCTTCCATCCCTGTGATTCTATGATTCTATTTATCTATTCGTTCAAAGTTGCTTGCATCCCGTTGGCAAAGCAGGGCTGAGCTGGTTTTAAGGGAAACTGCTTTTGCCCATTTTCACCTCTTTGTTGCACTTCTGAATCACTGTGGTGTGCACTGCCTATAATACTGCTTCCCTCTGCTCTTTTTTGGTGTGTGGTCTTCCTTGCCCTCGCCCCGCCAAAAGTACTGAGCATTATAGCGCTTAACCAGTATCACACTTCATTGTTACAGTGCACCACTGAGAGACTGCATTGCTTTAGTGCTATAGCCAGGCCTCATTTTGGGCAGGAGCTCACAGGAGCTGAGCTCCAGAACCTCTTTCTTTCTCCCCCTCCCTAAATGCTTGCTTTTGGGATCCATTGTTCAAACCCCCTGTGAGAATTTTGCTGAACTCTTAAGATTTGACAAACTTTCTAATATTTTACCCCACCAAAAAAATTGGGACAATGACCAAAATATATGAAGCAGACAGATGGAAATCTTCCTCATGCCACTGTGGCCACATAGGAGAAAGTCATTTAAAAAGCACGATGGGAGTAAGGTTTTATGATGACAATAATCATAATTCAAGAAGCATTTTAAGGTAGATGCTGAGCTGATATCATTTAGTACATCTTCTGGTGATGTCAGGGGTGTGTGTGGCATATGCAAATGAGTTGTTCAAATGAGCTGTGCTAATGAGCTCCAGCACCTCTTTTTCTACAAAAGGACCCCCGGCTATAGCACTTGACTTAGGGTGTTTTTACACTGGCAGTTTGTGACTCTCTATCTCCACATTGTAAACTCACCTTTTACATTACATAACGTTCTCATAACTGTTTTGCATTTACATTTGTTTCAGTGAGATGGGTTTTGACGCCGCCACAAAAGCGTTTTTCTCGAGACTGGTTTTGGTCTCGTCTTTTCTCTACGGGCATTGCAAACTTGTATTGTAAAAGTTTTCCTGCGTGTTAAAAGACTCCTCCAAAAGCCACCACAAGGTGCAGTAATTTGCATGAGAAATGACAGCACTTGAAATTTTTAAATATCATTGCTTGCCTCAACAAGTGATTTAAATTTGTAGTGTTTTTGCAGTGTTGACATGATTTCCAAGCAATGGTATTCTGGCTGCTCTCTGATCAGAGACACCCCCCCCCCAAAAAAAAAAATTGAAACCCTTAAATGTAAAAGGAAAATAATTACAGCAGATCAGTGGCAGGCAATTTGAACTCTGGATCAAACTGAATGTAAAAACACCCTTAGGTCATTCTGGGGAGAAGGGTGAGGAAGATTATATGGGAAAAAGGGGCAGGGAGAGGGGAAGCAGTGTAATTTGAAATAGCAATAGATCTTCAGAGATGGCTCATTAATGGGATGAAGTTTACTGTTGAAACTCCCATCCCTGTAACATTTTACTCAGAACCAGGCCAACCAATAACATCCATTTTAGAATGGTAATGTGAAAGGGGCCCTTGTACAGTTGTGATATGAAGCAGTTAGTCTTTATTGCAGGATTTGACAGGTCTTCATGTGGTGAACTGAAAGTTAAGGAGGGGGAAGTTCAGATTTGTCTTTTTTAAAAAAGAAAGAAAACCTTCATACCTGCCAAAGATTGGCTAAGAATAGGTGGGAGAATTATCTAATGTACTTAGAAGGTTCACTGTGCCTTTCATGCTGGAAACAAAAGAAGAAAGCTTGTTTTAGAAATGATGGTTCAGCGAAGAAAAGTTTCCTGTTATTGAACCATCAGTTTTTATCCAGAATTCTTAGAACATTGGCAGTACAGCTTCTCTCTCTCCCTCTGTAAATTCCCTATGGTGGTGGCCAAATGGAGCTCTCCCATTGGCTTATGGGTACATCCCATGCATTCAACAAATAATTGGCCCATTATGACTCACTCAGTGGCTCTGACCTCCCATTGGCTGCCTCCCTTCCCCTCATCTACTGCAGGCCTGGGAATGTTGAACAACGACCCAAACAGTCTTACCTCAGAGATAGCCACATCTCCAACTCTTCTCTGTATTCTCTCTGTCAACTGGCTTCACAAAAGGCATCTCTGGCAACAGACCTCTGCCCCCATCAATGGCCTACACAGATGGCCTCCCAGCACACACAGCCTCCAAAGGCTGCAGATATAGACAGGGTGCCACCGCCACCATAATGTAACTAGGCAGCAAGGCTTGGCCCCATTGGGAGCATTTCCTCAGAGGCCATGGCTTCCATCTCTTTCCTGTCACTCCCTCTCTCCCTCCTCCCCTCAGCCTCACTCCTAGCCAGAGGCTGTTGCGAGGTAAACAAGGTCCTGTCGGTAAAGGGAGAGGCCTCAGCATAAAGAATGGCATAAAGTCCACCCTCCAGAACAGTGTGTTTTCTCCAGGATGGGAAGAGAGAGCAGTTGTCTGGAGTTCAGCTGTGTTCCCAGGAGATCTTTAGGCTCCACCTGGAGGTTGGTACCCTAGGCCTGGCAGCACCCTCAGGGTGACTTGATGCCACCTAGCTGGCATGATTTAACTAGGTCTGGTTGATTGCTCCTGTTCAACAGTAGCTCCCCTATGACAGCCGGTGTGCCTTAGCAGTTGCCATCTCCAGGTTCAGACATTCCTAGAGATTTGAGAGGTGGAACCTGGAGAGGATGGGAACCACTGTTGTCAATCTCCAGGTGAAGGCTGGAGATCACACAAAATTACAACTGTTTTCCAGATGGCAGAGATCAGTTCCCCTTGAGGTGTGTGTAGGGGTGGGGAGTGAATGCCTTCACTTGAGTGGGTGGGAAGACAGCAATGTGGAGGCGGCACTCACCCAGAGCCTCCTTCTAGAGCCCATTGTGCTTTTCTTCAAAATGGGCCTCATTCCTAATTCCAAATAAAGCTGTAGATAATGGAGAACATTCATAGAATCATAGTGCTGGAAGGGGCCATACAGGCCATCTAGTCCAACCCACTGTTCCATACAGGATCAGTCTAAACCATCCCTGACCAGTGTTCATCCAGCCACAGCTGGAAAACTGCTTGTGAATGGGACCTCACCACCTCTCTAGGCAGCTAATTCCACTGCTGAACCACTCTTACTGCATTTTTCCCCCTTAATATCCAGCCAGCGCAATTTTGCTTGTAATTTAAACCCTACCTTCTGGTGCCAACAGAAACAGCTCCCTGCCCTCCACTAAGTGACAGCCTTTCAAATACTTCAAGAGAGCAGTCATGTCTCTCCTCAACCTCCTCTTCTCTGGACTGAGCATTCCTGAATCTCTCAGCTTTTCCTCGTAGGGCTTGGTCTCCAGGCAAAGCTTGATGGGCTGAAGCCACAAGTTGGAGAATAATGAGATTCCCCTTTGATGAGTTCAACACAAATTATCTTTCTTGAGTGCCTCCTCATAAGGCCTGATGAAACCTTAGAACATAAGAGAAGCCATGTTGGACCAGACTAATGGCCCATCCAGTCCAACACTCTGTCACACAGTGGCCAAAAAAACCCCAGGTACCATCAGGAGATCCATCAGTGGAGCCAGGACACTAGAAGTCCTCCCACTGTTGCCCCCCCCAAACACCAAGAATACAGAGCATCACTGCCCAAGACAGAGAGTTCCATCAATATGCTGTGGCTAATGGCCACTGATGGACCTCTACTCCAGATGTTGATCCAATTCCCTCTTGATAAGAACATAAGAGAAGAACCTGGTCAATCATTTCTCATCACCTGAAATAATTTCACATATTTCAAAGACAGCATGGTGTACTGGTTAAGATTGGCAGACTATAATCTGGAGAACTGGGTTTGACTCTCCACTTCTCCCCCCTGAAGCCTGCTGTTCAGTTCTCTCTGAACTCTCTCAACCCCACCTACCTCAAAGGGTATGGGGAAAGCCAGGGAAAGGCAATTGTAAGCCACCTTGTGGCTCCTTAAGGCAGAGACAAGGAGGGTATAAAAACCTACTCTTCTAATTATTGCTTATGTACTTAAAATATTTCTTTGCTGCCTTTCTACTCAAATAGGTGGCAAATCACTGCATTAAAACATTTCAACATGAAAACATTTTAGGCATTAACACATTAAACTAGTATTTAAAAAGAAAATATGTGTGAAATATTTAAACAATCCAAAAAAAATGTATAAACTCACATAGGAACACAAGAAGGGAGGAAGGCCAATCACAGTTAGTGGGGGAATGTCTGGCAGAAGACAATGATTGGAGGAGACAGATAAATGTTTCAAAGGAGAAGAAGACGACAGATGCTGGAGTTTTCTCTCTTTTTTTCTGATTGCAAGTGGCCTGTACAAATTGTTGAGGATTGGGGTGGGGGGAATAGGCGAGGATGCCATATAAGCTTATATAAAGTACCATGTTGGTTTCTTGGGCTCTGGTTTTGTCCCAAGCAACCAGAGAATGTGCACAACACTTCCCAATGGGTACACATTGAAGAGGAGCATCAGTAATAATAGGATAGATGTCTTTCAGGATAACTCATCTGATCTTACTGATCAATTTGTGGCTATTGGCCACATGGTATAGATAGAATTCTCTGTCTGGAGCAGTGATGCTCTGTCTTCTTGGTGCTTGGTGGGGGGGGGGGCAACAGTGGGAGGGCTTCTAGTGTCCTGGCCCCACTAGTGGACCTCCTGATGGCACCTGTTTTTTTGACCACTATATGACACAGAGTGCTGGGCTGGATGGGCCATTGGCCTGATCCAACATGGCTTCTCTTATGTTCTTCTCACCACAGAATTTCAGACTGAGCTTCTAAGAGAAAAACCTCCTCCAAATTCCTAGAAATGAAGGTTTAAAAAAAAATATAGTTCTCTGCCATAACATATGAAGCTGCCTTATACTGAATCAGACCCTTGGTCCATCAAAGTCAGTATTGTCTTCTCAGACCGGCAGTGGCTCTCCAGGGTCTCAAGCTGAGGTTTTTCACGCCTATTTGCCTGGACCCTTTTTTGGAGATGCCAGGGATGGAACCTGGGACCTTCTGCTTCCCAAGCAGATGCTCTACCACTGAGCCACTGTCCCTCCCCAAACGATGTCATCCTTCAGGGATTAACCTGCATCACTTTCTCCAGAGTTTCCACAGTATTCTCCCCCACCCCCTCTCCTGTCCTCACTCATTTTCCATTGGTAGTTACTGAGCAGATGACTAGCATGGAATAGATTAACTTTCTGGTGTCGGCAGTTGCTCTTGTTGAAATTTTAAGTGGCTTAAACCAATTCCTGTCAACTAAAAGCTCTCTCTACTGGATGTCACACACACATTTCCCATCCCTACTCATTCTCTTGGGACTTCTGGACAAGAGAGAGAGAGAAAGAGAGAGCAAATGAATTTGGAAATCTGAGGCGATTTGGACTGTCAGTCTGTCGACAGCACCTAAAATACCAAGCTCCGAAAGCAATCTGTTCCATATCATCATCTCTTTTAATGTGGCACTATCTTGTCAGCTCTCCGTACCGATGCCTGGCTGTGGAAACCCAGCCAAACGAGGTGACATAAGAGGGGCGCAGCTGAGTACAACACTCTGCCACCAGTCACAGTTGGGTTCGACTCCATTTTCATTAAAATTTTAATTGGAACCCAAGTCTGCTGTTGGGGGAGCATGCAAGTATTTCCTGTTTGTTCTGCTCGGGAATCAGATGTTCAAGCACTGGCAAATTAGCAGAGAGCATGTTTACATTCTGCTCCCTTATTACAAGAAGTGATTATTTGATAAACAAAGAACCGCAGCCAGGAACGAATGCCAACTTTTGTTGACGGATTCAGTGATGTGTCTCGGTGACGGTGCCTCATTCCTCTGGGTGGAGACGGGACTGCTTCTTGAAGCAGTTCTCCTGAAACAAACGCACGGGATTGGGCAACTGTCCTTGATATCAGATGTTTCTCCAAGTTGAAGGTCGGTACATATAGGAATCAACATAATTATAACTGCACAATAAACCAACGAGTGCTTTACGTACGGATGTACACTGCTATATAACTCCATATTTGACTGCACTTCAGTACTGACAGCTGAACGTGTAAAATCACTGCACTGTCAACTGCTATTTTGGAGCAGGTACTGTGACAAACAGCTTCTGGCCCCTGGGCCTCCCGCCATTCCCTAATCCCAGGATGGGGCTGCAAAATCCTAGAGGTTCCAAACAATGAGAGGCTGTGGATTCTCCGTGAGGAAGAGGAAGAAAGGAATTAGAGGGGGAGAAAGACAATCAACTCCTCAGATAAGACTTAGCCAGGGATAGAAATAAGCAGATTTGCCCATTTCAGAAAGATAATTGGTTGGGAATTAGTGAGCGGATCAAGACAGGATGTGGAGAGCAGCTAACCTTATTTATTAATTTATAATTTATTATACCATTTATAGCCCATCTTTCCTCATGGTTCAAGGTGGCTTACAATACTAATTTTTAAAACATTTCTATTAAAACCAGAATCAAATAACAACCCCAAAATATCAAACACTAAGTAATTACAAGTCAGAACCCCCGGGGCTTAACAGAGATATTGGTTTCTTATCTCTCTACACATGCTGATGTCATTAAGTTCTTGCAGCTATCTTTTATTATGCAATAAGCTAAGTTGCTGTTATTCACAGGACATGCTTCAACCAGTCTTAACTATACTCACCTTCAACCAGTCTTCACTATACTTACTGCTCAGTTACTTACGTAACTTGATTCTAATTAACCCTTACTGGCAACACCCTACTCCTACCTATATGTAATGGATGGTGACTTCTGTTTCGATGTATCTAAAGAAGTGTGTGTGCACATGAAAGCTTATACCCAGAATAGAACTTCATTGGGCTTAAAGGTGCCACTGGACTCAAACTTTGTTCCACTGCTTCAGACCAAGATGGCTACCCACCTAAACCCCAAATCTCTCCCTCTTCCTTTAAAAGACGTCTGCCATTCCAACCCCACCAAAACTCTGGCATACAAGCAAGCCGTGCAGCCCTGCTTGAAGAGCTGCAAGAAGCCCTGGAACCTCTTTGGGAAGCTCTTTCAACAGAGCATGATGGAAAAGGTCCAGGCTCTGGTTGATGCAGACAGCGTTGGGACCAGGGCTTTTTTTGTAGCAGGAACTCCTTTGCATATTAAGTAACACACCGCTGATGTAGCCAATCCTCTAAGAGCTTGCAGGACTCTTCGTACAGGGCCTACTGTAGGCTCTTGGAGAATTGTCTACATCAGGGGTGTGTGGCCTAATATGCAAAGGAGTTCCTGCTGCAAAAAAAGCCCTGGGTGGGACATGCGAAATCATAGCTGGTGCACAGGGACATACAGAGTTTCCTGAGTCTGAATTGAAGGGTGATTAGCCATCTCAAGAATTACATTTAGAAGAAGAAGAAGACTGCAGATTTATACCCTGCCCTTCTCTCTGAATCAGAGACTCATAGTGTCAAGAGTCACTCCATCTTGTTCCTCTTGTCATGTGTATTCAATTATAGAATGTTAGGCTGTGCTTCAATGCTATGCTGTGCTTGCTATCCCTTTGATATAACTGTAACTTGTTGCTTATCTGGAGGGAGGATGGCATGTCTGGGAATTAGCTAGTTGCTAGGTAACCAAGGGCAAGAGCTGGAGGAGGTGCGAACCATGAACTGATAGCGAGCACCTGCGGTGATGAGAGCTTTGCAAAAACCCTGCACAAAACCCCCGCTTTTGCTTGGCGCACTTTGGCTTGAATTATAACGGTTGGGGCAAAGATTTATAAGTAGGGAGAACTGACAGAGAGGTCAGTTCCGACAACACGTGTGTATGCCCATGAAGCTGGAATAAAGATCTTGAACTTCAACTGTCTTTTCCTTGACTCTGGGTATGACACATAGCCGCTTACAATCTCCTATATTTTCTTCCCCCACAACAGACACCCTGTGAGGTGGGTGGGGCTGAGAGGGCTCTCCCAGATGCTTCCTTTTCAAGGACAGCTCTGTGAGAGCTATGGCTAACCCAAGGCCATTCCACCAACTGCAAGTGGAGGAGTGGAGAATCAAACCCGGTTCTCCCAGATAAGAGTCTGCACACTTAACCACTACACCAAACTAGTTCTCTTAGCTTTACTGACCACTTACAACCAACTATTTATTAAACACTACCCTTTGCAGGTTAAACACTAGGCACTTGGGATTCTGTGGCTATACCAAGGGGCAATTTAGGAGAGCCTCTCTGGGATCTACTGTCAGCTAATCCTAGACTGGCCCCCTTAATTTGTCCAGGTTCCAGGTCTGTCGTTCCTGAGCAAACCTCATGACTAGAGGTGACAGCTTTGGTTGAGGAATACCTGGAGATTTTGGAGGTGAAATCTGGGGAGGGCAGTATTTAGGGAGGAGACTGACCTCAGCAGGGTAGAAGACCATAGAGTCCATCTTCCAAAGCAGTCATTTTCTCCAGGGAAACTGATCTTGGTAATCTGGAGTTCAATTGTAATAGTGTCACTTGGAGATTGGTAACTCTAGTCATAACTGGAAAATAAACAATTGGCCACAGACTTTAAGAACATAAGGGAAGCCATGTTGGAGCAGACCAATGGCCCATCCAGTCCAACTCTCTGTGGGACTGGATGGGCCAGCTGAGGGTTGTGACAGAGAAAGGGAGTTAAAAAGGGAACCCAGACATCACAGGTATGAAATCCGGTTTGTGGTATTAGTTCTCTGATGGCCTATTCACATACGTGTATCATCAATGTGAGGGGAAGGGTTTTGAGTGGAACAATACAGAAACCAGGGTGTATGGGAGCACAGATGGAAGGAGCTCCATCAAAAAGAGAGCATAAAAAGAGACCTGTTGCAGTGGGACATGAATACAGGGGCAGACACAGGTAGGTGGGACCAAATAGGACACAACTGTATTGCAGGGATACATCACAACACACAAGATATTAAGACCAGTCTGAAAGGCTTCTAACTCTTCTTGTTGTGATAACCAGGAAATATAGCTTTTGCAGCCGGCTGAGACGTCCATGGCCACCGCAACCCAGACCACCGTGGAGCCACATCTGACAAATTACTCATTCTTGTTGCAGCCCAAGCTAGGTGTCTGGTGCGTTACCCAGTGGATACGGCCTGCAGCTCTGTCAAAATACAGCATATCTCCAACAGGCAGTGTTCTGCTGTAGGACGTGGTAGAAGACATTTCAAAAGTGGGTGCTCTGCAATGCAGTTGGTGCAGAGGGCCACACTGACTGCTAATTTGTGTGTGTTAAGTATGCACAAAACACACGGACTGCCCATCTTTCTGTGCAATGCAAATAATCAGAGCAGCATCCATTAACGTAACTGGCAGTGACTCAGAACAGAGTTAACAGATAGACCAGAAGTAATGCAAATTGACAAAAAAAGGAGCTTACGAAAGCTACATATACTAGCTGCATAACAATCCACATATGGAGGGGGGGTACTCAATCGCAGCTTTCTTGTACAGATCAGTCACACACCAGCTATGCACATTTGCAAAGCTTCATAGCCTATACATTCACAGCCTTCATGAGAACAGTATCACCAACAACAAAGTGAGCAGTTGGTTCTTAT